>NC_084824.1:5491615-5650327 GCF_958449725.1 Rosa rugosa
ATTTGGAAGCCCCCATTTCTCCGGAGACTGATGATGAGGATGATGTCATTCATGGGGAAGCATCTGCACAAAAGCAGAACAAGATGTCTTTAGCATTACCACAGAAAAAAACTGAACCTTCTCGAGATGAGCTTGCAAGAGTAGCAGCAGAGGCAATTGTTGCCATTTCATCATGCGGTCCTCCTGATCCTATGGATGAATCCTCTTGCAAACTAGCAGAAGCATCTTCAGTTGACCCTCTTATGTGGTTTGTGGACGTAGTTTCTACATGTGGGAATGATCTTGAGAACAAGTTTGACACTGTTCTCAGGAGTGACGATAGTGAAGGTATTGAAGAATCTTTAGTAGAAGAGTTTGATTACTTTGAATTCCTCACTTTGAAACTGAAGGAAACCAAGGAAGAAGATTACATGCCCAAGCCTTTGGTTCCGGAAAATATAAAGTTTGAAGAGTCAGGAACCAATTTACTATCAAATACGCCCCGAAGGGGCCAGTCAAGGAGAGGGAGGCAGCGGCGGGACTTCCAAAGGGATATCCTTCCCGGCCTTGTTTCTTTGTCAAGGCATGAGGTAACAGAAGATATCCAGACATTTGGAGGGTTGATGCGGGCAACAGGTCATCCTTCGTGGCAATCGGGGTTGGCAAGAAGGAACTCAACAAGAAATGGTTGTGCTAGGGGCAGGCGACGAGCAGTGGCGAGTCCCTCACCCCCTATGATCACCATCCCGGTTTGCACTCCACCGATACAGCAGTTTAGTAATACCGAAATGGCACTGGAAGATAGAAGCCTAACAGGTTGGGGTAAGACTACTAGAAGGCCCCGTAGGCAAAGATGCGCGGCAGGTAATCTTCCCTCTCTTCCTTTAACCTAAAAACTTGGGAAGAGACCTTTAACTTCTTGATTGAGTTCTATAGAGGAAAATAGGGTGTTGTATCCATGGCTTCAGGTTGAGCTTGCCATTCGGATTATTGCCCTATCTGTACATTTCTTGGCCCAAAGTTTGGGTTGGCTTGATTTTTCTTTCTTTGGGTGGTTACCATCTTTGTATTATTCTCATAAATAATGTTGCATGATTTATTCCCGGATAGATCCCAGTGTTCGTTTTTTCATTTGCTTATGCTTTGCCACTCCTCTGGGAATTCAGATGTGCTCTTATCATTATTTCAGATATGAATATGCTTCTCCTTATTGACCTTCCCAATTATTTTCTTCTTTTCCACGAATTGGTTCATTCAAACAGTACATCCTTACTGCAACAAAACATGAACCAAGTTTAAACTCAACAAAGATTTTAATGGGATGAAGTGATGAACCCACATTGCAGACGAACAGTTACAACGGGTAAAATATAACTTGTATTTTCGAGTTAAAAAGTGAATCCATAAGATCAAACTGTAAAAAGAGCTGTGTCAATGGCGAAATAATAAGGAATGAGTGTTCTCCTTTCTCATAAAATGGGAGTTTTTGTTTTTTTTACCTAAATTATACTGAGCTCCTTTGCCAGTAAAACCCATGTTCCTGTATGCAGATTGCAGATCATACCAGTCAACCTCAAGTAAGTGAATTATTTGGGCTTAAGATGATGATGTTGTTGGTGGCTGCCACATAAGCATGTGAACACAGGGAACAAGCACCCACATGATGTGCCTTGTTTGGTTGTGATAAAGTGGGTTTAGCTTCATTGTCCATCTCTTTGTAGAAATTTGGGAAGGCATTTTAGCTAAGCATGTCCCAACTCAGATCCCACCAATTAGGTTTCCATCTTTTACTTGGATTGACAAAGTAATATTCTGACCTAAAAGAATCAAAACTAAAGCAAACAAGGGACAAAAGAAGATAGAAGCTCTTGATTGGCATTCCTCCTCCTCTATTCGATGAAATCTTGCCAACCCATTACTTTATGTAAAACACTAAAACCCCCACCTTCTCTAATCATCTTCTTCTTTTCTCTAAAAAGTTTATGTAAAGTTAATTTCTGCACTAAGAAAACCCAACAAAAGGGTTTTTGCATATTATGTATTTTAGCTTTTTGCATGGTTTTTAAATGCATCAACATATACTCCATTTTTTATGTTGTGTGTTGACTTGCCAAATTTTCTTTTCTTCTGCCTACATGAAAGTAGGTTTCATTGGTTCTAAATGAAAATAAACTTTAACAAAAGCTCACAAGGTAACCCCATAATAAACAATAGAATCCACATACTTATCATTCTTCTTTCAATACATTATCTAATTTTACAATACTTTAATAGTATTTTAATTTATTTTTTTTCTTAACAGAAAGCACAGATTGATTCAATAATAATGATAATGGTGAGTGAATGACACAAAGATAAACCTAATTGCTCACACAGTCACACTTAAACCTAATTGCACTCACATTTACGGCTAGCTGCTCTCTTAAGGGATAGTTTTGAGGAATATTAAGGGACAGATGCATCTGACGACTGAGGATAAATACACAGTTTTAAATTGTTATAATTTCAGCGATCACAATCACTTAAAAATGTATCTTAAGTGGAGTAAGACTGCTCATTTAGGGACTGAAAACCCATTTCATGATGGCAATGATATTTAATTGTATGACATATTGACAGAGTCGGTAACTAACAATTCACAGCAGCTCACCGATCAAACTAATTAATAAAACCACTTGGAATCAGAGAAATACAAAGAGAGGGGCAGCGTGCACGCGCTGGTGGGTAGCGTGGATGTGAAATGCCCGAATAAGATCTTGCTAATGTACGCCGCCACGGCAGCAACGAGAAACATGAATGAAAGAGAGAGACTGTCGGCGTCTCTGTGGGCTTTGATTTGGTAGTGTACTACGTACAATGACTTACTACAGAGAATCTCAATCTACTGTGGACTCTGTGTTTCCGTGTGTCGCTCTCATTCTCTCCACGTGTCACTCACACACCAACCCACCCTTTTGGATACTCTTCCTACTTCTCAGTTCTCACCAATCACATCCCTCCTTTCTATTCAACAAAAAACACTTGGATTCCCCATCCTGCCCCCACCCAACCACCGCTATTTACATCTTTCCCCTGATTCTTCTCATCATCTGTCCTTTTCTCAGTTTTATTCTCCTGCAAATATATAACATGATAATGAAAATGATGATGCATATCTTAATTACGTGCCTTTCATTTGGACATGAGCCCCCTCATCTTTTAGTTTATTATTTTCAAGTCCTTGATTCTAAGGTTCTCGGTTGCAATGAATTATGAAAATGAATGATGATGATGATGATGTTGGCTGCCTTTAATTTGCAGATTAGTTTCCTTGGTTCTTTTATATATACTTGAAAATCACTATCTTTTACCAGTTGCAAGCAATGTAGACTAAAAATCAATGATGACTTCTCAATCAATGTTGATTTTTGAAAAGTCAAGGTTGTTTTATATATACAAGATTTGTTTTTTCTGTGGTAAATACTTAAAAAATAATTATGGAGCATTCACAGATAATAATTATTAATATGTGTTCTAATTGATGGAACACTAAAACCTCGAATGATTTTTTTTTTTTTTATAATTTTATTGTCTAAACTTTAAAGACTTGGAAAAATCATAAATAAGAAATTTGCGTCGTGTGTTATAACTCACAATTTTGGGTAAAAATCATGAACTTGGAGTTCTTATTTTATTTAGAAACTTAAGACTTTAGTTCCCACGAGGTCAGACATGAATTGTAGTTAATTTACAATTTTAAACCTTTTATTTTTTCTTTTCCCCTCAGTGTTATAAAACTAATTACAACCTAAGTAACAGTTAAAAAGTTAGAACCTTAGGTTGACACCATCTTAGTCACTGATGTCTTTGTTACACGAAACATTAATACATCATGTGCACTAGCTAGAGAATTTGTTTATAAAATGCTCAGCAAAGACTACTAGCAGGCAGATATGCCAAGTTCATCATGATAACATTAAAAACCAATTTAAAGCTTACAAAAACTGCACTAACAAAATTGATCTAGACAACAAAAAACTAAATCATGATTACTACCGCAAACTGCAACAACGTCGACTCATAGGTACCATCGCATGCCATGTAATGTAACCAATAAAAGTACAAGTCATCAATCATTTGTTTTTGCATTTATAGTTGGGCCTGGTGAGCTCATCAAATTTCAACCCTAGACACTTAGAATCAGCCCAAACTCATGAACCAGAAGAACAGCCCAAGCCCACCCATTGAAAAGCAGAGCCCCTCTCAAATAAAGGTCCGTTTGGGACCGCGCCCAAAAGCCGCCATAAAGTTAACGGCTTTTCAAATTCTCCGATGAAATTCAAACACAGAACAAAAAATTAACGCCGACGACGATGAAGCTCATCTCTAACCTACACAAACAAATACCCAGAAACCCTTTACTTCAATTACGAACTCTAACCCATTTCATCTATAACCCACCACCTCCAGACCCACCTGAGCTTTCTCAAGCCAAAGCCTCAACCCAGTCAGTCTTTTCAAACCCAGCCTTCAATCTTCTCGTCATGTGTAGAAACATCGATTCCCTTAGGAAAGTTCATAGCTTTCTTGTAGTACATGGCTTGTCGAACGATCTTGTTTGTCACACCAAATTGATTAGCCTGTACGCGTCATTTGGGCACGTCAATTGTGCCCGGTTGGTGTTCGACGAAATGCCAAGCCCGGATTTTTATTCGTCGAAAGTGATGCTGAGGTGGTACTTCATGCACAATGTGTATGAGGAGGTTGTGGGGTTGTTTAGGAGGATGAGAATGTGGGTTAGAGAGCGTGACAATGTTGTGTATTCGATTGTGTTGAAGGCGTGTAGTGAGGTGAGGGATGTTAATGAAGGGAGGAAGGTGCATTGTGAGATTGTTAAGGTGGGGAGCCCCGATGGGTTTGTGTTGACTGGGTTGGTGGATGTGTATGCAAAGTGTGGGTGGATTGAGTGGTCCCGTGGGGTGTTTGATGGGATTGTGGAAAGGAGTGTGGTTTGTTGGACTTCGATGATTGTTGGGTATGTGCAGAATGAGTGTCCGGAAGATGGGTTGGTTTTGTTTAATAGGATGAGAGAGGAGATGGGTGAAGGGAACCAGTTTACGCTGGGTAGTGTGCTTACGGCTTGCACAAAGTTGAGAGCTTTGCACCAGGGAAAGTGGGTTCATGGATGCTTGATTAAGAACGGTATTGAGGTTAATTCTGTGTTGGTGACGTCTCTTTTGGACATGTATGTCAAGTGCGGGGACATCAGAGATGCTCGTCTCATATTTGATGAGCATTCCATGATTGATCTTGTTTCATGGACTGCAATGATTGTTGGGTACACACAAAGCGGGTGCCCGTTGGAGGCTCTGAAGTTGTTTACGGATAAGAGATGGGTTGGTCTGTTGCCCAATTCTATAACCACTGCAAGTGTGCTTTCGTCTTGTGCACAATCAGGTAATTTGCATACGGGAAGGTCAGTCCATGGTCTTGGGATTAAACTTGGGTTGGAAAATTCTACTGTGAGAAATGCTCTTGTTGATATGTACGCAAAATGCCATATGATTAGTGATGCTCGATATATCTTTGATACAACATTGGACAAGAATGTGATTACTTGGAGTTCAATTATTTGTGGGTATTCCCAAAACGGGTCTGCATATGAAGCCCTCCAACTCTTTCATCAAATGAGATCAGAGTCATTCTCACCTGATGCATTCACATTGGTAAGTGTCCTCTCAGCTTGTGCTTCCCTCGGTTTTCTTCAGGTTGGTTCATCACTTCATGCTTACTCGATAAAGGATGGCATATTAACTTCAAACCTGTATGCTGGCACTGCACTTCTAAATTTATATGCCAAGTGTGGGGATGCTGAATCTGCTCGTCTAGTTTTTGATGGAATGAAAGAGAAGAACACTATAACGTGGAGTGCGATGATTGGTGGTTATGGAATCCAGGGTGACAGTAGAGGTTCCGTAGAACTTTTCAGTGATATGTTAAAGAAGCGTCTAGAGCCAAACGAAGTAATCTTCACAACCTTATTATCAGCTTGTAGCCATACAGGAATGGTTGCAGAAGGTCTGAAGTATTTCAATTCTCTATGCCAGGATTATAACTTTGTGCCTTCTATGAAGCACTATGCATGTATGGTTGATCTCTTGGCTCGTGCTGGCAAACTTGAAGAAGCCTTGGAATTTATTGAGAAAATGCCGGTTCGACCAGATGTTAATTTGTTTGGGGCTTTTCTCCACGGATGTGGACTCTATTCAAGGTTTGATCTTGGTGAAGTGGCGATAAGAAGATTGCTAGAGTTGCATCCTTATGAAGCTTGCTATTATGTGCTAATGTGTAATCTTTATGCTTCAGACGGTAGATGGAGCCAGGTTAATCAGGTGAGAGAATTGATGAAACAGAGGGGTTTGAGCAAGTCCCAAGCATATAGCCAAGTGCAAATGGATTTCAGAAATGGTCTCATACCTGTTAAAGGCGCATGTGTTGCTTAGTAACATGGATCATTAGGCTTGTTGATACAGACTATATGTGATCAGGAGTTGCATAAATGCTGTTAGATCTAGTGTCACCATGAACACCATTGTGGACGTCAACAAGATGATCTGTATGCTTAAGGCTTAAGATTATCTGGGAGTGGATTATCATCTCATGCACAGTAACCCACGTCCATGATACAAATGACTGAAATGAGCGGACAATGTTTTGAACTTTGAAGGCTTAAGAGTAAGGCACTTTTTCTGCAACCTCGACATTGCATATTCTGGATGTAACTTTCACGATTATGCACTGTATGCTTATGAGAATGAAGAATAATGGCATGCCATAAAACATCCACAGTTACTTAACAGAAGTGAATTATAATTCTGCAGGTTGAGTCAACGGAAACTGGCCTTGAGTGCGTCCCAAATCTCCACCTGAGAATCACATTCACTTTGCCAGACATCAACCCCAGCATCCAACTTGTAGTCATGACAGATGAGAACAAAGCAGAGGCTGCACACCTCAGTCGATGGCAGGGATTTACCGACTTCCCATCAGTGCCTGCAACAATTGTCCAGCCACTGAAAGGGAATTTGGTGTGGCTTTTGGATAAACAAGCAGCCACAAAACTCGGTGAATCTCAATTTTCTGAGTAGGAATGTAGGATGCATCGTGTATGTTTTGTATTTAGCAGAGGGATTCGACTCATTCAACACCTGTGGTTCTGTAAGTGATGTGGTTAAAATGACTAGTCGGGAACAAATTCTCCTAAAAATATCTTCATGTGCTGTGAGGCCCGGCCTGACCTGCCGTTGACCCCAATCTAATTGACTCGTTGTCCTCAGAATGTTATTAAGCGTAAAATATTAGCTTTGGAAATTGTCCCTTGAGCCAAATTTAAGACCCTCTCCAAATAGTCATGTGGACGCCCACAATCAATTTAGAAGCAAATAATCAATTCCCAGACATCTGCTCAGTTCTCTTCTTTTCTTCAGGCATCAGGTTGTGAAGAAAATTTCACCAAATAGGCTTCATTGAGTAGGATATAAACAAAATAACAAACAGAGGGCTCTCTAACCTGTTTACGGCTATCCGGCCAGTGTAATTAGTATGTTCTAAGAAGGGGGAAAAACAATGAAGTATACTCGTGGGATCTATGTAAATCAGTATGTTATACAAGGTCTGTTGCCTAAATGCTGGAGTTTATCTAAGCATCGCCTCCAGGCTCCTCATCGAGTGGTATTTCATGTCGCGGCCTGTTGTACTTCTCGCGTAGTTGCTTGATAGGGATGAAATCACCAGCTGCATCCATCCCATAGAATAAGAAGGAAATATAGGGATGATCAAATCGATCCTGCACGAGGTTAACAGTAGAAAAAAACTAATCATGGGGGGAATGTCTGATGTTCTTCAAGGGAAATCCAAGTAAACAAGAGAAAAGACATGTTAAAAAATAGATGAACAAAAATGGCAAAACAAGGGGAGAATTTACTCACCAAGTCTGGTTTGTCAGGGGCCAATAGATTCTCCTCAGCAACTGCAGCACAAGAAAACCAACAAAGTTTACAAAATGAACACAGGCAACAGTATTGGGATAACAGAACAGAAACTTAAGTTTGAGAACCAGTTGGGTCAAACAGATGCACATTACCATAAGCCACCAGAAGGTTGGGATCTGCATGAACATCAACCAAAACCTGGCAAAAGATAAAGAAGAGATGATATGAAATACTACTGCATGCAATGTTTGCTTAGTTGCCCAATCAATGATATTGCATGCAAGGTTTGATCGCTCAACCAATTACTGTTAATTGTTAATAAATCAAGCCTGTTGTTATTATTGTTATTCTAATACATTTGAACAAATGATGTCAGGAGCATATGTCAAGGTCCACAATCATGATGGGCTATATCCAGGTTTAAACCTGATAAAATGGCTGATTAGAACCCCGTGACAACTTTTCAACTTGAGCAGTTTCCATCCATGAACTTGATTCACAGCACACTGGATCCATTCCACAAACCACAGCCCTATAGCCTGAACACATAAGATAACATAACATAAGACTTTTGTAACGAAAACAAGCAGGAAAGGAGGAAACAGAATTTTAATTAGCCCTCCTTTCAAGCTGCAAATTTTTATTTCATTTGAGTTGCCTTGATATTATTCCATATTTATGAACTTCAACTACCTCGATATGCCCAACTGAGAAGCATCCATTTATTTATGCACTACTTGACACCACCATCTTGCAGCAGGAATCAAATAAATGAAAGATGAAAATTTCGGCAGAAGTCACAGATAGAACTTACCAAAATTTTTATGCCTCACTCTCTGTCCCAAACGAAATGAATAGTTTGCATTTTCATGTGCCAAAGCTTTGGCTGATATAGCCAATGACTCTGCCTCCAGTTTGGAAATTTCATCCCGTAGCTTGGCTGCCAATGCATAATTCTCACTCTCAATTGCACCCTGCAGGTCTGCCCTGTAAGAAAAGACAAAGGTAGCGGTCTCATTACATCTTCAGTTGACTCAATATGTGAACAGAATAGAGAAATTAGAAAAGCAACATATAAATTACACATTTCTCACTGAAATTAAATCTAATTAACTGTTGCATACCGTAAGCGAATGAGACTTATAGCCTTATCTTGAGCTTCACTCTTTGAAGACGATCCCCTTTTCCCCTCCTGCTGCCTAGCAACTTCTGCTTCAACCTTTCAATAAGAATGCTTATTAGGAAAGCTGTAAGTTTATTTGATTCTCCATTCACCAGAAAGCTCAAACATATTGGCTTGAAACATATATGCGCAGAGTGCAAGTTATGCATTCAATGTGTGAATTTTAACACAAAAAGCTCACATGCCAACAGTCCTTTTCAAATGGGTTAACATAAATCACAACTACAACACCTTTTGTTTTTGTAATGTGCATCTACAAGCAATGAAAAGTTCCATAAGTGTGACTCCTATCAAAGCTTGAAGCACCATAACTGTCTCAATGATTCATGAGTTTGCTAAGCAGTGCAATTATGCATACAAAACAGAAGCCTATAAGGTCTTAAATTAAATGAAGAAGACTTTTAAAGCGAGCTATGAGCACCTGGTTAGCATCTCACTAATAATGAGGATCAGAGATGAGAGGTCTAACCTCAGCCAGCTTGGTTCTCAGTTGTTGTGCAATGTCATACTCTTCCACGTTCAATGCATACTGCCAATATATCCCCAAATAGCGAATCAAGTTAGACTAAAAAAACTGAGATATACATCAGACCACTTGATCCTAAATAACATTACTTGGGCACAAAAGAAAACCTCATATAAGATTAAAATCATCAAAGCATCTGCATCAAACCTGGACTCGAGTTGCCAGGTCCAGCTGGAAGAAGAATATCAAAATATCCTCATTCGCACTCTCACTGCGCTCTGAGATTGCATCCGACCCCCGATCACCCCCTTTAAACAGCCACCCAGCTTCCACCCTTACATTCCTTTGCCTCAACATATGAGGGTTACCTTTCACGAATACGCTATGATCACACTGATGCCACATGAAATTTCTTTCGCTACTTATCTGGTCTTTCCTCATTACTCTAAAATGCCTCCTCCATGAAGGCATTGATCCACAAACACAACTGCTACGCGACGTAGCCAGAGTGCTCAGTGACAAACCTTGCACCATTTTCAACAATACCCTTGTTTTCCCAGACTCTTTTCAAAGCAACATCAGCATCTACAAGGGCACAGCAAGTCCAATTACATTTCAAGCTCAAGCAGATAATGCTAATGTTCACACATGAAATCAAAACAGAAACTTTATCATTGAACTAAATTCTGCCAACTCCATCTTGCATCAAAAATTTAAAAGCACACAACACCAAATTGAAGACTCTGATCAAAATCCAATCTTTCTGTACCAGGTGTAGAAAAGTTCAATTCTTTATCAAATCCCAAGTAATTGTGCTCTAAAATATATAAAGTGGTGTACAAAGTGGAAGAGAATGAAAGGGTGCAACAGGAGCTCACCGGAGAAAGCAACGAGGCCAACGTGCGTCTTCGTCTTCAAGATTTTATAAGATATTGAATTCCCAATATTTATGAAAACCGTGTGTGGAACACTTTCAAGCTTGCCAAGTCCCACTGGGGTTTATCGGCTGCTTCGTGGACTATGATATCAACTGTGTTTATCTGAGACCTACTGTGCACTTCCACTAGTTTTACAGAAGTGAGAACGAAGAGGAGAAATATCTAATTCCTTCTTTTGTAAACTACAATTTTCGACCATAAATATGATAATTACTTTTTATATTTCTTTGTAAGAGGTGGAAACAACTTTTTAATAGGTTTTGGGTCGCAAAATCTGGTGCTCGGTTGAAATATTTAGTTAAACAGGTTCTGAGTACTTAGGTTTTGTCAGAATAATGGTGCGTGAATTTTCTAAAAACTGGGTGTACTCTGGATTGTGGAGTTTCGATTTGAACTTTGCAAGTCCTAAAGGACGATTCAATTGGAGTGTGTTGTTTAGTACTGCTTGCTGAATTATAAAATTGGATTGATCTATTTCGATTAAAAAAAAAACTTTTTAATTTTTGTTTAAGTAGAAACGAGAAAAACAAAGCTGCTATCCATACAAAACAAAGTGTGTGAGGTGATCCAAAGTTCCAAACCACACGATCACCTCCAACATAATACTACACCGACATAAGCATGAATGCTTAAATTACACAGAAAAGCTATAGAGTACAAAGTGAAAATAATTTTTTTTAGTGTTAATAAACTTCACACTCAATTCTTCTATGTGTGCACAGTATTCATATCAAAATTCTAAATGAGTCTCCTCATCCAACGTATCAAGCAAGGTCCTTATTAGAGCTGCACTCATCAATGTCGAAGTAGTCTCGTTACCTCTAGGGTTGGGTTCGCGAAACCGAAAACCGAAAAAAACCGAGCCGAAAAACACCGAACAAAAAAAAACCGCACCGAAACAAAAAAAACCGAACCGGTTCGGTTTTCAGTTTTAGCATAAAAAAACCGAACCGAACTGAAAAAAACCGAAAACCGAACCGAAAAAACCGAACTAGTTAAAACTACGTCGTTTTGACTTAGAAACCCTAAGGGTCCACGACTTCTATGCCTCTCGCCTCTCTTTTTGTCTCTCACCCTTTCATTTCAGTTTCTCTTTCTTCTTTGGCCTCTCGCCGTCTCTTTCTTCTCTTCATCAATCCTCTTAGTTTCCTCGTTGTCGTCAAGAACTCGAGATCGCCAAGGAGTGGAAGGGTCGTTAGTTCTCTCAGTTTTCTCTTCGTCTCTGGTTTCCGTTGCCGCTCTGGTCATCCAGGCCTTCAAGGAGCCGGATCCCGACCGCAAGAACATCGAGCACAACGACCAGATGGGACCGATGCTCTGACTGCACCCTTCTTCTTCTTCATACTCCACAGATCCAGAGCCTCTGTCTCTCTCTCTATCTCTCTTTGTATCTGTATATATCTATAGATCTCTCTCTCTCTCTGATTCTTATCGATATTGACAGTTTTGTATTTCGTGAAAACATAGATGAAGGTGAGACCTCAAGAACATCCTTGGCACTGGTACGTTTTTGCTTTCTGTGATTTATTTGCTTGTTGTTTGGTTAAATATAGGCTCAAAGTTTGGGGCTTTATGATCGATTAGTGCTATTGATTTGTAATTCATGCTCTGTATTCCTACTTGGCCATGTGGGTTTTGAATTTTGAGTCTCTTTCTTCTTGTTCTATGGATTTACATTATTATGTGGTGATTATTTGCAACTGATGATATTATTTTGTGGGTTGTTGATAATGGTAGAGAAGATGGAGCTGCTGGGATTGTTAATGATGGGTCTGAAGTGTTGTGCCAGATGAAAGGCTCGGTTGGGTCGAGTCCAGGTATTGCCTGTTAATTGAAGATTTTATCTTTCATATTACATGTTGAAGTTTGTCGAATTTAACTTGTAGATTGTGGTTATCCAAGAAATTAGACAAATTCATTGATCTGTTTTTTGCATGTGGAACTGGTAAGTGAGTAGCTTAATGTTTCACAGTCAATGGTAATTCATGAAAATGCTGACCGCAGGCTTAGGAAGTTAGTCACTGAACTTTTATATGCGTGGTTTATTAGACATGAGTTTAAGAGTGGTTCAGCATGAAATCCCCCATCACAAAACTTCATCTATGAGCGAGTTGTATAATAGATATCAACCCCTTAAAGGGGAGCTTATCTGCCTGAAAGTTGGTCTTTCTTTTTCTTACTTGTTTACCATAGAAGTGAGAATACACAATGTATTTATTTTGTTGTGGTACTTCAGTTTTCTGTATTCAATGTTCAGTCAAGTTTGTGATATCCAAGGAAGGAAATGTTGCAGAGACTAGTTGATTTACATTGTCACCGATATTCTTTTTGGCCAGGTAATCTCCTTGTATTCAATTGCTACTACGCATGATTGTTGGAATTATGATTAGCTTTTGAAGTGTAATTCTTGAGAGTTAATGAAAGTTCACAACATCTCATTTTTATCATATGTGCCTGGCCCTGCAATTTTTTATTGGTAAAGGCTCTATCAAAGAATATATATCAATAAACAGATGCTGCACATTAACAGAAACATTAAAGTTTCTGTTAACTTCTTCAGTAATAAAATTTGGCTGTGGCAGGTTGATAAACTAGAACTCAGGTGGTACGGTGGAAATATATTTCCAGTTGAAACTATTTGGATAACTTATGTTTGAGACTTTAATTTACTGATACTATGCAGGAGCTGTGGCTGAGATTACATGGGAGAGATTACAAGCACAAAGCACCCGTCTTGGATAAGAGGGATTGACTCTTTTTTTGTTTTTTAGGGGACTTTCAATTATGTGTAATGGTTAATGGTTTGTTTTTTTTTTTTCTTTTTTTTTTTTAATATTGAAGAGGCTCCAATGGCCTTGATTATGAATTTCCTAGTTTCCAGAACAATTTTAGTAAGTTGATAGACATTTGTTTTTTCTGTGAGCAAAGAGGCCTAAAAGTCAAGCAGAAAGAGAAAAAGACATAGGAAAAAAAAACAATAGATAAAAAAAAAATCATTATTAAACAATTATTTTATTTTCAAAAAAAAAAAAAAAAAAAAAACTGAACTTGGACCGAACCGCACAGGTCGATTCGGTTTTCGGTTTTAAACTCTGAAAAATGAAAAACCGAACCGAATCAAACCGAACCCACCCCATGTTTTCTTTCCCGTGGATAGGATTTTATCTTCAATTTTCAGAATGATGAAAGTTGGCGGTGGTGAAAAGACAGCAAAGATAAAAATAAAAGAAGTACCCGTGAAACACTTGCTTAAGAAAAATACACATGGCAATCAAACATACCTCTTTGATGAATTACATATGTATGAAAGCACTCAATTGCCTTTTATCTTTTGCTCTAAAATTATACAAAACTACTCATCTCAAATCTGACACGGTTAATTCTAAGCCAGTTTCTGCAATTTGAATTGGCAATGAATCTGCTCTCACAAAGCTCAAACCCACTTGCATTTTATTGATAACTCATCCAAAGACGGTACAAGAAAGAATATTACTAGTTTCATCTTAGACAGACAGATCATTTGCTCATTAAAAATGAGTGAAAAAACAAAAAAATTATAGCTTTTCTACACAAGCAACAGGCAAATTCAACTCTCATCTACAACCTATATTATACAATAAACGAGAATAGAATCAAGAAATCACAATCCATCGACTTTCTTTCTTCGTTGCCTAATGGAACTGTGTATGCTATGGACGATGATACACGTACTTTGTTCTTGGGTCCACAATAAGACCCTTCCCACCATTCACTTCCAAATCATGCCTACATTATCATGGTCATAAAAAACATCAGAATCAAAGACATCAATCATATCATTACAAGGTAGATAATCAGTCTAAAGCAGAATGAAGACTTGCTAAAAGACCAAGTGTATGGGTGGAAGGACGAGAAAACTCAACTGGAACACAAAGTCGGGGATGGTCAACTGCTCACGAGGAACATATCTGAAGAGCTGCAGTAATCTATCCACATATACCACTTTCTTCCAGACCTAGAAACAAGTGTTAAATACCACTTACTAACAATGTGTTTTTTTTTTTTTGATAGGTTACAATGTGTTTTTTAAGTGAAAAGAAATTTTAACGACCGAGTAAACACAAATGAAACTAGACATACCACACTGTCCACAAACAATTGCATGGCAAAAACAGCCGCCTTAAGTCCAAATGTAGGGTGAAGGACATATATTGCCTATGTAAAGGAAATAAGGATCAGAGATGTGATTGTAGGTATATCATGGCTCAAGTAGATGGACAAGTTAGCGGAACCTACATGCAGATTACGTTGGTGTTTACGACCAAGTATTTGTTGTAATCTTCTCATCCACCCCAAGTCTGGTTGACTGCATATGTTTAGGAAAGCAAAACTGAACAGTTACAGAAAAGCTTACAGAAAATATATAAGCTATTTGGTTACTGCTTGCCACTTATCCCTAAAGGACTACGTAGTCAGAACTCCAACAAGAAAGTTATTCTGCTACTGTTCTACAATTCTTGCAAGCTCAAAAGTTTGTTTTAATCTTCCAAATAACATAAGAGTCCTGAGGTGTAATTATAAACTAGAATAAAAAGTTTATGTAGCCTAGTATCATTTAATCTTGCATTTTTTCAAAACTAAACTATGAGGAACTTACAGCTGTAGAGATGCAGCAGAGTGGAAGTACACAACAGTATAAGGCTTCTGTATTATGGGCTCAAACTCCTGTAAATCAATAGGGGAAAAATAAAAACATGCATCTTGAAGCATACTTATAAACAATTGCTTAGTGACATCTGCAGATAAACATAAACTTGAATGCTTTGCTACCTTGACAACATAATGCACAAATCGTTCTAGATCAAGACATCGCAACAGAAAATGTGCCCCCACAACTACCATTACAGGACGACCCTCGCTGTCAACTCCACCTCGGTAGCTGAAATAGAGAGAAAAATATGCAATTTAATATAGTATTAACTGCACAGAAGACACACTCCAAACTTTTGCATAAAATATTAATATAATCTTACAACAAAAGAGAAAGCTCCTCTGGGGCTTTCTTTAATACCCTTGCCTTTTCAGGATTATGGAGAAATTGATCCACACAATTTGGGGATAAATAGTAATAAAATTCAAGTTTAAACATCTCCACCACAGTGCAAAATGTTTTTAGATTAACCTTCATTGGTTTAACAACACATAACTACCTCCTTTTGTTTATGTCAAAGATTTGAATCCCAACCAGTTGAAGAGCTACTAATACTATGATAGCAAAGGGAAATCAGAATGAAAGCATTTTACATATTACTAAATAGACAGGTGTAAAAATCTATAAGCTAAAGATTTAACAATTACCACTGAAGAGCAAAGAGATATAAGAGCATACACAATTTTCATTTCCGCAATTTCTGAAAGATTGAGAGAGTTTGCTTTAGCAAGGTATCTTGAATGAAGCGAGTATTCTTCTGCAGCAGACAATGGAGGTCCACCAAGATCACCAAAGCCAAGTATTTTAGCACAATTCCATCCACTTTGGGCTTGAGCGGTTTTTTCCCATTGTTCCCTACGTCTCTGGTCCGGATCTTTTATTAAAGACATAAAGGCCGGATCCAGATACGAATCCAAATGTGATGAGTTCCTGTATAACAATTGTTCAGCAAGTAAGTTAATGATGAAATCCAAAGCAGCTAATTATAGTTCAAGGTCTAGCGAAATGAACCACCGGCTTGATAAACACATAAACAGAGAATCAGGTATCCAGAATCTATGAGCTTTGCTATATAAAACATGGAGTTCTTCAATGCTGATTGCAGTGAGCATTCTGTTATATTACTCAAGAACTGCTTTACATTATTATTTGTAATGTATGATACAGCTAATTAACTCACCTCCGTGCCAAGCCTACATCACTAACAGGAAGGTCAACCGGAGCTTGTGGAGGCTTTGGAGCAGTTTTTTTGGGCAAAGGCTTTATTCTGATTTTGCGTTCATCTATAATCGTCTCACCATTTTCATCGCCTACATCTGCAGGAAGTTTTGACATGGCAACCTCCTCTTCAAGTCTATCTCGAGGAAAGTAAAGCGGAAGCAATCTACACTTAGAAAAGTGGAGAGATAATGAGATCTCAAAATTCTGTAATAAAATTATTCAAAATTATACACCACATATCACAATGAATCAGAACAAGTGACATCTGGTCGATAAAGAAAAAGCACCTTTTGTAAATTTCTGTATCAGTTGATGTGGTAGTACAAAAGACAACAGCTGCAATTTTATCCTTCTGTTTCTCGAGAAACCGTCGCACAGTCCCTGAACAAAAGCAGACAATAGATGAGCTGGAGAGCAAGAATAAAAGAAATGCAAACTTCAGAAATAGTTATACAGGAACAATGAAAACATGGATATACATTCATGAATAGAAATTTAGTAATTCAGCATGGATGCTCAACCATGGCTGATGCGCTTCATGTCAACATGATTACAAAGAAATTAATTTTGGAGAATGTAAGAAACAAACTCACTTATAGCAACATGGGCAGCTGGCTCACGAGGATAGTTCTTAGCCTCTGTATATATACAGCCCATTGCAATGCTGCAGATAAATTTGCCAAGCAAAGTGACTTTATGAGGGAGACAAAGTAAAAAATAATAATAAAGAGCTGAATAGATAGAAATTTTAAGATAATATTATAGCTATCGCCTCCCACCTTTGCAGTCCATTTTCAATGAGGAGTTCAAGACAAGAACGGTAGCAGTGGCTCAGAGCATTTTCTGCAGCAGTATGGTACTTCACAGCATACTTGGGACCAACAGTATGGATAACCCTCCTAATTACACAAGGAAAAAGCATCTTTTATTGACCCAAGAATCTTGTGTGCAGCACCTATACTAGGACACAAACTCTATGGACAGAATAAAATGCTAATGCAAAGCGTAAAGCTAAGGATGCTAGAGCATGATATGCAACACCTACATTAAGCTAGCTCACAAGAAGTGAAGAAACCATGAGTTATGGAAACATCCTTTATGCTAAATAAATACAAAAAACACATTCAAGGCAAAAATGTTATCTTCAATAGACGTCCTCATAGCCTATTTGGACATCAAGAGAAGTTCATAGAACCTCAAGTAATGAAGTTATTAACAGACAATCGCTAAAAGTAAATGCTAATAACATATCCTACAAACTAGTACTGTCTTGTGAATCCAAAAATACATACATGAAGAGTGCCTAGGAGCTAAATGATGGTTTAATATACTACTAAATAGAAATGAGCTTTAATATAATACTACATAGATTCAGCTTTCTTCTTTCATACACATGAAAAATGCCAATACCTAGCTGGAAGGTCGTATGCTTTAGTAACCTTTGCCATCCCTGTTCGGCATCCACCCTGTCAAGGAACAAAGGTTCAAATGAGTTGAAACTTGATATTAATCAATTGCAATAGAACACCAACCAGAAGGCTTTAAATAAAAATGATACATAGTTTATGTCATCGAAAATCGTATGCTGTCTCCTATTCAACATATTCAATTTAAACAAGAATCTCTATTTACATGATGTATCAAACATCAAGGATTATATGATCGATGTCAAAACTATACATATTTCCCATAGAATAACTAAATTTGATTTAAGTAGTAGCATACCAATGAGGCACATTCTTCTGCAAGACCAGGTCCAGCTGCAGCATGCAAGCCAGGGCTGCAGTGTGCTTCATCCATGTTCTGTAAATGATCGAATTGAAAGCATGTTAGGATAAACCCATTCACTTGCCACGTGCATCCACTGGTTGCCCAATCCAGATGTGATTGATGGTATTTGCTGGCTCAAAGATGACTGATTTGAAAACTAAAATTTATTTTAAAAAATATTGAAATTCTATATTAGACAAGAACGCTTTGTTCCAAGTTATCGCTTCTTTCTAATAAGAAAATACGAAAGAAACACCCTGAATGAGGTGAATTGTCTAATACGCCTGGTGAGGTTCAAGGAGAAAAGCCAAGTTCTTAGAGGCCCAAGAAGGTTACTAGTCAAAGCAATACACAACCACAATGTCACCATGCAGATACCGTTACCTTCTCATTTCCTACAGACAAATGGACATAGTTTTATCAGAAATTTATCACTACAAACGTACAGAGCACTCACCTCATTTGTAGAGTTTACTACAGCATCAACTTCGAGATTCCAAGGGTTCCCCCTCCACAAATATATCTTTGAATTAATTTCATGATCAACTGGAAACCTCGAAACTATCGCATTGAGACCATTTTGAGCCCCGGGCTGAGAAGTTAAAGGATCAGGGAAGTAAGAATTTGAAAAGGACGGATCCTCATTGTCATATTCCATAGAGGACCGATGCTCTGCATTGCTCCACCGCGGCACTTGATCCAAACTAACCACATAATCCCCACTATCGGTGGGAGATCCACCCCGAGTTGAAGTTGTAGCTGTAGCTACAGTCCGGTACATTTTCAAGACTCCGAGCTAAAGCCACACTTCCCAAGCCAAAATTCAACACTATACACCACAACTCTCAATAATTCAAGCTTCAACTAAGTCACTAAAACATCAAATTCTACAATGCCAACCCGAACTAATCACAGCGCTCCCCTAATTTCAACAAAACCAATCCCAAATTAACAGCATTCACAAACAGATAATATCATCATGACTTGATCAAAGCTTCATAATTTGACCAAAAAAGAATTGAACTTTACTATACCCAACAAAAACCCTTACCAAATGCAATTCCACAAACCAAGGAATCACTTTCCTTCCTCCAAATTCAAATTCAGCAACAAATTAAGAGCGACTCAATTCCTCAGCAAATTCTCGTTTGGCAGTTGATGAGCTGCAGAAAACGACATGAATTCAATTCAATTCCCACTGTGCATATCTAACCCTACCCTCAATTTTTTTTTTTTTTTTTTTTCCGGCAAACTGAAAATTGAAATCGATTGAATCAAAAATTGAAGAAAATCTAACAACTTTGTGGGTTAAAGAGAAGGAGAGAACCTGGGATTTTGAGTTTGGGAATAAGAGAAAGAGAAAAATCAAATCTTTTTGGTATTTGTGTATTGATAATAATACAGCTATTTTTGCAGGGTCGATGAGCTAGCAGAAGAGGCCATTTGGTATTTTGGTCAGGAACAGAATCAACCGCTTAGCCCTCAATAAAATATATTATAAACTTCTTTTTTTTTTTTTTTGGGTCGAAAAAACATGATTGCTTATTATTACTGCAACTTTTTATTTTTATGTTCTTGTTTTGTCCTTTGTCTTGTTTGGACTCTTAATATGAGAAGCACCCCTCCATCTTCCCCGAATTCCGTGTAAGACTATTCCCCTTCCTCATTTCTTTGTTTTTGGTCAATAAATATCATTGTGTTATAGTATGAATATTTTGTAAGGTTGGTCGAGCGATTTAGTATGAAATCTTTGTATTTAGCTTTTGAGTCTAAATTTTCGACTTTTTTCAAATCCCAACTCTAACTAGTAAACTTTATATTGTGTGCTGCTGCCCTCAAGTATTAATTAATGAAACTGTCGAATACAAGGACTGGTGCGGCTACCCTCAAGCCTTGATTATTGTGTGTTAGTTTTGGTTAAAGGAGATGATTAAGCGAGATGAACTCTCTTCCTTGTCGGTCTCTTACTTGCATAAAGTTTGTACTTTTTATTGACCGTCTTGACCTTTTTTAATTCCGACACTTTCCAATTCTCTACAAAATTTCTATTGTAGTGAATATATGTGTCTTGCTGAGGATCAAGAAGGAATGATAAGTTGTGGAACGATACGTGTCAAACTGCATCGGACATCCTTTTGAGTTCAACAACTTGGTTGAAGGAGTTTCACAGTGCAAGACGTACAGTTTGAGACAAAGCCTAAGCAAGCCAGGACGAAGCAAACCTGGCAGCCAGCACCTCATGGTAAGTGGAAATTAAATGTCGATGGGAGTTTCCTACCTAGTAGTACAGTTGGGGGCCTGGGAGGCGTCCTTCGTGATGAGACTGGACAGTTCAAGGCAGCCTTCGCGCTGCAGATGTCAAATGCTGCATCAGCCAAACATGTGGAGCTCTTAGCTCTTAAGGAAGGCCTAAAGCTGGTCCGAACCCTTCAGCTAGAACATGTAATAGTCGAAACTGATTGTCAAGCGGCAACATATGATATACTTAATTCCAATCATGCTTTCATAGCAGAAGGAGGCTTAATTGATGATATAAAGGTTTAGTCTACGAAATATACCTACTGCATCCATTGTTTTTGCTCCTAGCTAGAACATGTAATCATGTGGCTCATAGACTAGCCAATATAGCTTACGAAGACAGGCCAAATATGGTCTGGTTTGACAGGGCTCCAGAGAGCATTCTGGAGCTCCTTGCTTACGATTGTAACCTGCCCAGTTAAGGGCTTTTGATATAAGAGTTATTTCTTTGATTCAAAAAAAAAAAAAAAAAAGGAATGATATTGCAATTGTGAAATGCTACACAAAGTTGATCAAGTACTAATGATCTTAAATTCATATTACAAGTGTTCTTTTAAGAAATGAAGCAGCCTCCATCACAGCATCAAGTAGTCGTCAATCTTTGACACCAGCCCTCTCCTTCAACATTGCAATGAACTTGTCTCTCTCGTCGGGCTTCATTCCCTCCGCTGAGCAATCTCCAACTCCCCATTCTGCTCCGCGTAGGCAGTACTTGTCTTGAGTTTCCCTACTATTCCTGAACATTTCCAAGTTTAGTGTGAGAACTTTAGAGATAGTCACTATGAAAAGGAATCAAAAACCATGTACACTGTTGGTCTATTCCCTAATGCAAGCAAAGGCATTACTTCTCTTTGTTGAGCTTGGATTTTTCTAGTAGCCCCTGGAGTAATGGAGATGATTTGAATCGCGCATCATTTTCTGCATACTTTTTCTGGTTTTCTTCTGCATAAACAATTCAACAACATTCTATCATACACAATATCAAGCTTATTCAGTACTCGCTCGCTGAGAACTGAATGTAAGTAGGATAATTAGGAAACTCGAGTGAGGATCAAACCATTGAAGCGGTCAAGGAACTCCAGTTTGGGTAATTCAGGACCCGGAATTGATTCTATCCCGGTCGATCCCGATAGAAATCCAGCTCTAGCTGCAACACCGAAATTGCTCACACATCAAGTACTGTTGTTTAAGTTTGCTTTCTCTCTATTGAGTATTGACCACGAGTTCATTTATATTTTCACTCAACTTCCTAAGCTCCCTAGTTGGAAAGTTCACCCAAATTGTTGTATTGCAAGTTGGAAATCATTTAACATAATGAAAATTGGAACCGTAAGTGAATGAAGTACTTGGTTAGCTTCATCAATATGAGTGGCCACAATTCATGTCAATTGGCATGGATAATAGCTTTCAACACACAAAGAAAAAGAACAAATGGATGAATAGTACAACTGCTCATTAAACAGATTTAGGATAGCTAAGTTGTAACTTTTGACTGAATTAAACAGATTTTTTGGGTTGGTGAATCAGTTTCAGTGATTTCTGGATAAGCTAGCACAAGGTAAGAGCTTCCTCAATAGTAGAAGACTAAAGAAAGCAATAATCTTCCCATACTACTGAAAACTGAAAGACAAAGAAGAAGCAAGTGAACAAAGCAAAGATTGGACATTTGGAATCATATATACCTGGACTGGACCAGAAAAGAACAGCTGCTGAAGCAGCCAAAGCAACCGAGCTATGTAGAACACCTCGGCGAGATTGTAAAGAAGAAGAACCTTGATCACTAGAACTAGAACAAACTGTACCGCGACTCTTAATTTGGACTAGTTTTTTAAGAGGGTTACCGGGTTTTTCACACACATCCAAATTAGTACATGAAACATGGGAGAAAGAATGAGAGAGAGCTGAGATAGAAGAGGAAACCATGGTGTGGTTCCCCTCACTATACCACAGCCCAAGCTCAACAAAGATAATTTTATTTTTATGGTTCATATCAAGACAACCACAACAAATATCATCTACTTGACAAAAACGCCACATAAAGTTGCCGTTTTGGTCACATCAGAGTTTTGCTTCTATTGGAGTGTTTTTTAGCTTCAAGTATCCATTTTATCCTTGCTCCACTCCTCAATCAGTCCCTTGAAAATTTTCTCACGGCACCCAGCAACCCTTTTAGCCTCTTCTCCAATCTTCAAAGCCTTCACTCTCAGCTCTTCACTCTGCATCAGCTCTTTGATCTTCACAGCAATGTCTTCCCCCTTCACCACCACCACCACCACCGGGTCATCTCCGGTCCAGGCCCAAGTTCTGGCCCATATCCCAAGCCCACTTCTCTCAACCACCTCTGCATTGAGCTTCTGATCCCCATTTTGTGGCCAAGCTAGGATTCTTACACCATACCAGGGAGCTTCTATTGATCAAAATCCCATTAAATCTCGGGAGTTTTGGACCGTCCTGCATGAATATATTAGCGAAGAGACTATTGGGAGTCAGAAGTAACGGAGGGACTGAAGATATGCGTACTGGAGGATTAATGCTAGGAATTTCAACAACATCATCCCCAAATCCCAGATTCAATGTGGTTGCCACCACGTGGTAGTAAGAAAAGAGGGAGAGCATTCTGGCCGAGGAGGTGAAGAAAATGTATGCAGGAAGGCGAAACCAAAAGAGCTTCAATGACGGTGAGGACAGGAGATATTAAGCTCACGTCATAAACGAGAGCAGAGGGAGGCGAGGAAAGAGAGGAGAGCAGGGGGGAGAGGAGATGAGCGGAGCGGCGAATGGCTTCGAATCTGAGGAAAAAGGGGTCGGTTGAGTTGACGGTGGTGGAGTCCAGAGGAAGGAGGTGGAAATGGAGTTGAGTGACGCGAGGGAAAGCTGAGAGGAAGCGAGAGATGAGAGAAGGCTCGGCGAGTGAGACGGTGGGGTGAGTGGTGATGAGGGTCAGCTGGCAGCGGTGGTTTTGGGATAGCAATGCCGCAAGTCGTAGAAAGGGTGTCAGATGGCCCATGCCGGCGCTTGGGAGGAGAACGACATGAGCCTGGGCTCGCCGGAGGAGGACGTTACCGGATTCTGATGACATGAGGAAGTGCGTGTGTCTTCGATTTGGGATTGGTATGAATAAATACTATATAGAGTTAGTTAAAGATTATAAATGCATGGAGGGTAGTTACTACTTACTAGTTAGAGAGTCGGAGGTAGGAGCACACCGACAGGTATCTTTATTTCTATGAGCATCTACCCACCCCTTGGTAGTTGGCTCTTCTTACCTTACTTGTTGATAGGAGAGGGAATTTACTTAATTTCTTACTTGTTAGGGCAAGGGAGTTTCAACAACATCACCGGCTGTGTTGTGATGAGCCAGTAGTAGGAAGGGCGTCAAAGCCCCATGCTATTGCTGGCACCAAGGAGAAGAATGGCATGCGTTTTGAGGTTGCAGTAAGATTCCAGCAGCCAACAGCTTCCGAGATATAGTTATGGTGAATTGTTTGCTAAAGCCTGAAGGTAGCTCTGAAGGAGCGCTATCAGTTCATAGTTAAAGACTCAAAACCTCCATGCATTCAATTATAAACCACATGAATTGCATTGGTGGCATATTGGTCCGAAACAAATTCAAACTAATTGCATTGCTCCCATATTGATCTTTACACTGTTTAATTCATTCATACTTTTGACTTTTGAGCGTACAAACAAAACTTCAATTGGTCTTGTCAACAAAGAAAATTTGATTAACATCTTTCGGAAACCGGAACATCTCTCCGCAAATACATAGAAGACAACCTTGCTACTTAGCTTTTCCATCGATAAACAAATTAGTCCTAAAAAATCACCCTTCAAGCATCGCCTTAGCGGCATCAATCAATAATGGTCTGAACTCATTCGAAGCTCGACCAAGCACTGTGTACCCTTCTTTGTCTTCCACATCCACATCTGCTCCATGCCTTATTAGAAGGAGAGAAACCTGTGCACAATGCAAATGAAAGACATATGTGAAATTCTTCAGCTCTGCGCTTTCTGCTAGACTAGACTAGAAGTTGATATAAAATACAAAGGTCTTCTAAATGGGAAGCATAAAATTATCTAGCAAATAGTAAACGGTGGTGACAGAATTTTAATCCACAAGCATGAACTTTTACACTTTTGAAGTTGAACTCGCATTAAAAAATTATAATCGGACACTCAATTGGATGCGAAAAGACATCTATTGTTCAAAATCAGATTTACTAGAATCCAACTTATTTGGAAACTGACAGTATTCAGGTAACATATGACCATACTTTACATGACTACAACAGAACTATCATCGCAAGCATAAATATTAGAAACAAACATATGATTCAAGTTTATAATTCAATTTCATACAAAACCAGATGAAATCAAACTCAGGCCAAGCACAATCCTAGTTCACACGTGGGTGAGATACCAAGGATCCTTAAGCCTTCTTAACAACAAAATAGCCATTATGTTGAAGCATTGTGGTATCCAGTTCTTGAGAGAATAGCGGACAAGAACATATTGCAGTGTATATAGACAATAAAGACAATGTAACACAATAAATTAAGAGACTAATATATTTCCAAAACTTTCTATCATTCCAGTAATCAAAATCAGAATGCTTAATGTTAAGGCCTAAAAGCAAAGCATATGGATGGTGGAAGCAGCAAGCCTTGCTTGGGTCCAACATGCAACAAAAGTAAAATCCATAGGGAATCCACTCAATCTTACCTCCTTGTTCTCGCAAATCACAGCACTCATAAGAGGAGTCTGGCCAGCTTTATCAACAACATCAATTTCAGCTCCTTCCTCAATTAGAAGTTCACACAATTGTGATTTCCCAGTACTAGCTGCTCGATGCAATGGGGTGGAACCAACCTGAACAAAATATATACCACATAATTGACAAATGAAGAAATTGCAAGAGCCTGTGAACATGTCATGAATATGAGTACAAGTATAGTTCCCTGTCTTGTACAGATTTACAAACCTTGTCTTGTACATTAAGCTTCGCCCCGTGTGAGATCAAATTTTCAGCAATCTCCATCCATCCCTTGCTGGCAGCATAGTGAAGTGCAACGCGACCACCATCGTTCTTCAAATTAACATCAGCTCCTATGAAGTTAAACATATCAAAACACTGACATAACACAATCACAACTAGCCAGGTCTCGGGTCAATTTTGCCATAAATCAAACCATTTGTACATTGCCTAGTTAACTTGTTCCATATCACATAATGGGGCTCGTTTCTTCCATAGCAAAGCACACATAAACCCGAAAACTAGGAAATCCCTAACCACCTTTACCTTTGCTTAGCAGCATCTCCACTATTACTACATTCCCACTGCTCGCCGCAGAATGCAGCGGTGCCCAACCATCTTCATCCTTACTGTTTATCACACCACTCGATTCATCAGCAGCTAGCAGTACCTTTACCACCTGAATCCATAAAAAAATTCAAAAACTAAAAAAAAAAAAAAAAAAAAAAAATTCGTGAACTCTGAGGCAGAGACTATCAAATTGAACAAAAGTGAAGAGAAAGACCAGCACTGAGGAAAAGTGGAGAAGACGGACGGACGGACGGACGGACGGACCTGAGAGTGACCGGAAGAGACGGCGACGTGAAGGAGGGAGCGGCCGTCCTCGTTTCTGAGAGAGGAAGCTGAAGCGAGCTGCTTTGGAGTGAGAGATTCGAACGCCGAAGAGTCGCCGGTCTCGGCGGCTTTGAAGAGGTCTTCGCTTTTGGTTTGCGGCTCCGATTGATCGATCTCCATGTGTGCAGAGTTAGGGTTTTTGAAGGTCCGGGTTTTGGAATTCGGGTTAAACCTCCGGTAATTGGGTAAATTTGCAGTTTCCGGGGGACGTGGGGGGACTAATATAGGAAGACGGCCACGGGAACCGACTAAGGGTAGTTTTGGTATATTTGGGTGAAATCTAGGGGCATATGCTTTTTGTTTCGTGGCATTTTCGACTTTTTGTATTGGACAATTCTGTGATCCCGCCTCTTTTACTCCGCAACGAAAAAAACACAGGGAGAAAATTTTACAAATAGTATCCTAAATAAAATCTATTCATCATTTTGGTACTTCGAACTTAAAAACTATCATATTGGTACCTCAACATTCAAAGCCGATACAATTTTCATACTCTCCAGTTATAACGGTGTCAACTCTATTACCATGGAAGTTATTTCAAGGGCAATTCTGCCTCTTCTATGCAACCATGTTGAGTGGAAGAAGGGTATGAAAATTATGTCAAGTTTAAATGTTGAGGTACCAATGTGATAGTTTTGGATTTTGAAGTACTAACATGATGAATGAACTTTAGTTGAGGTACTGTCTGTAAAATTTTCTCAAAAAAAAAATTATATAAGTTACCTTCTGAAAGCGGCACTATCTAAGCGAGGGATCCAAATCCTCTCCTTGGCTGGTCTTCATCCTTAATTGGCACTATGTTTATGTATATAAATTGATCTTTAGATTTCGAATCAATGAACAAAATTAAAAGTTAAGGACAGCCAAGGATAATGCCCAGCCAAGGAGAAGATTCGGATCCTTAAGTGAGATGGTTGTATCATGTGACAGAGTGGCTTTATCCAAAAGTTTTTTTTAGAATGATATAAAGATGGAAAATTTTGTATAAAGTTTTACATTAATGAAATGGAAAAAAACAAATATAGAAATGTGATTAATACAATGGGGTTTAGGAAATTCCACCCTAGATGCAATAGCTAAACCAAATGAATCAAACTCTCTTGTAATTCTTGGATGCACACTCATACGCATAAACTAATGCTTATCTGGTGAAGTGGTTCAATGAAAAGCATACATGTTTACTGAAATAAAAACAACAAAAAGAGATGAAAAAGATTTAGAATTAAGAGGTGGGGATAGGATGCTTGATTTGGATGGAGAAGACAAATGAGGTATTATTTATTTTTTCATTGAAACACTTCACAAGATAAAGCATACACATTTACTAATATATAATCGAGATAGAAACAGTGTGTCTCAAAGGGGTGACCTGAGAACACAAGGTGCATTAGCCATATATGTAGAAGTGGCCAAACACCACCCTGTGTTCTTAGAGTCACTCCTCTGGGATGAACCATTTGCTAGTGGTTATGGTCTTTGATATCTCAATCAAGTAATATATAAGGGTGCGTACTCGACCACTAACTAGTTTCTTGTAGCATAATGTCACTATGTGGTCATTCTGCGAACGCGAACCATAGAATGTTGTCATCATCTCTAAGCCAAAAACAAAATGTGGTCATCCAAACGAAATCCTGTAGTACAAAACAAAGGCAATCATTCATATATTCGTCCTCACTGGAAGTATATTATTCATTTATTGACATACATTCATATCTTCTCCCCAAATGAAAATGACGACATTGCAACCTATATTATACATTTATTAATATCAATATCAATATCAATTAGAGCATGTGTCTTCCATATAGCTTGTCATATGCAGCTTGATAAAGGCTTATTACTTGGCATATGCAGATTGATAAAGGCTCTTTAATGAATTTTTTGCTGTCAAGGTGTGGTGAGTCATATTTTATGAAAAGACAATTTGTTTTTTCTGAAAGGATGAAAAGACTACTTATGATTATGTAAATTACTAAATTTAGCTAATATTGTTAATATTGGACTCAAATGATACATCTCGTTATGATCTTCATAGTATAATTTTTATGGGATAATGACCACTTACCCATTTTCAGCTTAAAAATTGTTCACTTACTCCACTAAGAGTTTTTTAACCTCATTTACCCGATCTAACATCCATTGACAGTTTTGCCCCTATTTTAATCAATAAATTACATCTCTCTCTCTCTCAGACTCCCTTTCTGATCTATTTTCTCTCTCTTCCCCCCTCACCGATCTCTCTCTCTCTCTCTCCCCCGTCCTTGTTCACTCAGGCATCGATGCTGCACCGGATCGCGTCGACGCTTAATCGCCGGGGCAGGGAAGGGGACGCTCTGTTCTGGATCGATTTTGCTGCACAGTTCGAATCATGGTTGGCTCGTCGGCGACAAGGAGACGATCTGAAGGATTCTTCAATTAGACCTGGTAGGTGCGTGGCGGCCGGAGTCGAGTAGCGAAGACGACGAAGCACTTGAAGACGACGATGCCGGAGTCGAACACTCGGTTCGCGATCTCGGACCTGGGAGAAACGGGTCCGGCTTGTGTTGCTAGTGGGCTTCGGATTTGGCATGGGTTTGGGAAATTCAAGCTTTGGAAATTGTCTGTTGCTTGGCCATGTCCCAAATTCTCTGAAATTCTATTGCAGCAGCGGTGGGTGGAGGGGGTGGGATGCTGCTGTGCCCGCAGGCGGCAAGGCTGGGAAGGTAGTGGGCTGGGATGAGCTTGGGCTGCAGGCGAGGACGATTTTTTTTTTTTTTTTTTTTTTTTTTTCGGGTCTGATAGAGGAGAGAGAGTTGGAAACTAATTTACTAATAAAGATAGTGTAATTGGCTTTTCTTGGGGTCTATTGGGCGGCAATGATATGATTATTAAGGGCAATAATATGATTATTGGAGGGTAATAATATGATTATTGGGAGACAATAATATGATTATTAGGAGCCAATAATATGTTTATTGGGGGACAATAATATGATTATTTATTTGGATAAACCTACTAAAACATTCAAAATTAAAAACATCTTCATTTTCACTAATTATTGATCCCCAATGAACTTGTTATTGGGGGCAATAATTTGGTTACTGGGTATTTCAGACGCCGGAATCCGGTCACCAGTCCGGTATTCGGTGACCGGTCGCCGGAGTCCGGTCACCGAAGTCCGTGGCCGGCCACCGGTCACCGGAGTCCGGCAAGGTCTCCAATGACTTCTCTCTCTAAGTGACAAAGAAAGAGAGGGCAAAAATGTCCCAAAAATAAATAAAAAGAAATAAACAAATAATTAATTGGGTATTGGGGAAATGATCTCTTAGAGTGTTTGAGTAAATAGGCAATCTCTTAGAGTGTTTGGGTAAGTGGGCAATTTTTATCCTAAAATTGTGTAAATAGTCATTATGTCAACTAATTTATAGACATAAAATTTGAAGAGAAAAAAGAATAATAACTAAAAATAATAGAAGATACAAATGAAATAAAAGTAAAGTCAGTTGAATGGCAAAAGAGGAACATCTTTATTAATTAAGCCAATTCTGTAGAGAATGGTTAAATTTTTGAAGTACCTGTAATGCCCATAGTTTATTAATATGAAGAATAACAATATTTTCATCATGAGAGGGTGAAATTGATATTAGCCATAAAACTGAAAATAACTACCCACTATCCATTTATTTTCTTTTTTGTTTTTCAATCTTTATCTATTTTCATAAATTTTCAAAAATAAACGGCCAAATGGCACGCACAGAGTGCGTGTCAAGAGGCTAGTAACAAGTAAATAATAAAAAATGACTTGATTTACTTTATCAGTTTGCAAGCCAAATTTGGCTTGAATTCTAACCAAATTGCATAAAAAAAAAATTGAATTCCGTGAGGTGGCTTACCGTGGAAATCATTGATATCCACATATTTGGGGATATACGTTATCGTGACAGTTGATTGTTTTGTTTCTTTCTCTATTGAAAAGTTCATTTTTTTGGACCTTTTTGTAAATCAGTCAATTCGTCTAAAGAACAGTACTAGTTGCAAATGATGTCATTCTCCATTAAGGTTTACTTCATCTTGATCTCTATCGTTGATAAGTGATAGTTACTAATTGTTTGAGCCTAAAAGTAATTTTGGCAAGATCATTTAGTGGATTTAGCGCAGCGGGCCGATACCTGCGGCCCAAAAATAAGTCTACTCGGGTTTGGGTTACAGCTTCGCCCATTCCGTGATCCATAAGGAAAACGAAACCTTATTGGAGTCGGGTAGCGGAGATTGAATAGGAAACTTCAATTAATAATCCTTCTATGACAAGGAGCAGCCGAAACCCTAGGTATATATACCAGGTTTCAAGGACGAATGAAGGACCTCTCTCAAATCAATCAATCCTAGCGATTACAAAGCCTCCCCGGAGCAAACCTTCAACCTCGTTGAAACCCGGTGAATGTGCGCCAGTCCTAGTCTCTCCAAGAGCCGACTGTCAGCATCACCAGATCAACCCGGCGACCGTACTTCCAGTCCCAGTCTCCCCAGGAGCCGACTGCCAGTGCTAGTGCCACCGATACTACCAGCGAAGCAAGGGTAACGCCCTCGCAACCCAGCGAAGCTAAAGTCACGCTTTAGCAAAACCCGTGCTTTCTCCAAACTTCCCAGTGATTGCTCTGCTCAACCTACAACTTTGAGTATCGATTCGGTGACGCGAAGAGATCACACCCAAAGTCCTTATCCGTAAGGCAAGAAGTCATTTTCCGAAAGGCATAGAAAAGAACCTTGTGACGAGGTTGGTGCTCTCCTCGTCCACAACGCTTGAAGAAGAAGTCAAGTCAAGGGACTCCCCCGACGACTGCACCCCACGGTGCTGGCACGCCCGCAATCACAGCAGCAAAAGAGACAGTTTGCAGGCCAACTGGTTTCCGCGTCAAACATTTTGGCACGCCCAGTGGGACTCTATAGTGTCTCTTCGTGAACGTAGCCATTGGGAAGTCGAGCGAAAACCCTTACCAAAAGGGCTACGCTAACTGTTCAAATCATAAGACCTCCAGTTACAAACCGCATTCTCGCGCGGATTGTCGTGGTCTTTCTGAGGAACAAGTGACTCAAAGATTCTCTCTTCATTACCAATCTTCCGATATGTCAACTGAACAGGGAGAGAATCACCCGACCGCTACTGAGGGTCAAACTGTCACTACTAATCAGGCCAGCGAGCTTATTAACACTACTGCTGTCTCTAACACTGCGGAAAGTGGAGAAAGAGAGGCTTTCGTTGCAAATCCTATTCCAGAAGGAGCGACCTTTGAGGTAAAGTTCGCGATCATCATGGAGAATATTGAGAATCATCGTAAGAAGATAGCTGCTGATTTTGAAAGGGAAACTGCGAAAAACAACCAGCTCATACGCGAAATAGACCATCGCATTGCCCAGCGCGCAGAGGATACTAAGCAACAAATCGCACAATCAGATAATGCAGTAATGGCTCATAATACAAATATCGCTAATGAGCAGAGTCAACAGCAGAAGGGGATTATGGAGGCTATCGCGAGCCAAACCAAGCAGACTGCGTCAGATATGGCTGGTCTTCGCAAGGATGGTGCTAGCCTTGCAACAGAGGTCGCCATGCAGAGAGCCGAGCTGAACCAGGCCAAAGAAGTATTGAACAAAGCTCTGGGCGATCCCAACGCCATCCTCGGCTCACTTGGTCAGCCCTCTGGCTCTGGGAAATATGTACCACCAAACGCTCGCGATAGAGCGGGCAGTAGTACGGCCACACCTCCTGCAGCAGTTGCTACCTTATCGGCCAAGAATAAGGAGAAAGCTTTGGTGATTGGTGGGAACAAGGCTGCTCCATCGACCTCGCAAAGGGATAAGATTCAGAAGACCATTGATGGTGCTCCAGCCGATACTATGAGGTTTACTCAGTATGACAGCGACGGAGCGAAAAATGTCTATCATGAGCTACCAGACAACTACTACGGCATCGACTAGGCAGGCAACCCCGTTAAGATAACGACGTTGGTAAAGGATATACCTGTACCAGCGGTGACTCTTCAACAGTCTGCTAATCCCCAAACTATTCGCCGCTTGGGGGAACGAACAGCGACTGCTAGCCAAGCCATACCTGTGCAGGCTGCTCGCCAGACGGCGACGAACCACCCTCCTCCTGGCCCAGAATATGTAAGACGTGAAGAGGTAGAGGAGATGATCAGGCTGGCTAACCCTAGGGCCCAAATGGATGGGGTTTATGAGGGACCTTTCCCGCCGCATATAATGTTCGCGCCATTTCCCAGGGGTATGAGTTGCAATTATTCATATTTCGAGCTCGGAAATTTATTTCCATGATTGGAGTATGAGTTGCATCTCAAAAAGAAAAAAAAAAAAATTTGGGATGTGACAAGTTGGTATCAGAGTAATAGGTTTAGTATCCTTTAGGACTGTTAACATTGGATAGAAATTTATTTTCTTCCTTCCTTTTGTTTTTAGAGACTGTAAACTAATTTCTTTATGTTGTGTTATAGGATGGATAGAGTCTACTCATCCGATAGCCTTGGACCCTTTGAAGCCACCAGAAATGAGGTTCGACCGTTAAATCCCGACACCTATGAACTACAATTGGATTTTCGTGCCGAAAGACTCGTGAGACAACTGATTAGAAAGACCATATTTTTCAGATCTACATACTCTTACCAATTGCAGCGGAATATGGTCAAGTATAACCTTAGGAGCCAACTTCGCACCGTCAACCTTGGGATAGCTGCTACTGCTAATGACTATTACTATAATATGTTAAGGGACCAAGTAGTAGCTCTATGGCATCTTGGAAGTTCACCCGAAAATCCTATGATAATACCACCATCATCATCAGAGTCTAATATGAGTGAGAGTAGTAATGATAATAATGATAGTACTGATGATGGGAGTAGCTCGACGGGGGACTATCTTGATGCTATTGTAGTTGTTAGCTCCCCAGAGCCTTATGAGGAAGAGGAAGTTTAAACTGTTATGCTGAGTAACCATGTTCTATAGTGTAGAATAAATAACCGTGGGTGTGTTTATTAGCTTTTGTATACAGGTATGCTACTTTTGCTTAAAGCTTTGTAAAATATAGTCTGTTGATATGTGTTTTTACTTTCAAAACTTTGTAAAAGTTTTTTTTTTTTTTTTCATGTAATATATGTATGTTTATACTTCTCTCTCTTACGTGCTTACTTTTTGTCTTATAATTGGAAGTTTTGTTTATTATATGTTAGATTAATTGAGTTTTATAAACACATAATAATGAATAAAAATTATATGATTGTTTTGTTTTTAAACCAAAAGAATGGCAGAAGAACAACATAAGGGTGAGGCTAGTAGCAATATGGAAGTCATAGCTGCTATTCAAGATATGGCAAGTGCAATAAGGGAAAATCACAATGGTAATCATCAAGAAGGTAATGAAGAACGAGTTATGAGAATACAAGGTGAATTTCGTAAGGCCCGACCTCCTATATTCAAGGGTACCTTAGATCCCATGATAGCTGAAGAATGGTTGAGACAAATGAAGAGAACCCTGAATAATCAAAAAGTGCCAGAAGATTTGAAAGTAATTATTTCATGTACTTACTTGGAAGGTGCAGCTTATCACTGGTGGGAATCAGTTCTTGCTACTCCAGACACTGAAATTACAACCTGGGATGCATTTGAAGTTATTTTTCTTGAGAAATATTTCTCAGACACAGTAAAGCAAGCCAAGGCAAAAGAGTTTATGTTTCTATCTAAAGGGGAAATGACAGTAGCTGAATACCAAGGTAGATTTGAGGAACTTATGCGGTTTGCTCCAGGTATTATTCCCAAAGAGGCTACTAAAGCAAAGAAATTTGAGGAAGGACTTAATCCTGAGATTAGGGAGAAAGTATCGATTCTAAAGTTATTGAAATATTCAGAAGTGGTAGACCGAGCACTTATTGCTGAACGTAGTATTCAAGAAACAAAAAGGGTTTGGAATTCTGGGAGTACTAGTGGACAGTTCAAACGCCAGAATTTTGGACCTTCCAGAAATAATTTCCAGAGATCATACAAATCTTTTGGGACATCTCCATATACAAAATTCTGTTACTACTGCAGGGGACCGGGACATCTTCAGAGGGATTGTCCACTCATACAGTCAAACCAAGTTCCATATGCACAAATTCGTCCAAATCAGCAACCTCAGTTCCGTGCTCCACAACCCCAGTTTTGTCCTCAGCAGCAGCAGGGTTATGCACCACAACAACAGTATCGTGCACCTTTTCAACCACAACAGAACTGGCAGAGGCCAAATGTTCCTCAACAGGTACAACGACCAGGAAATCCTATTAGGCCTAAAGCACCAATTGGCGCACGACGTTCCACACAGGGTCGACTGTATGCTCTGAATGACATGGAGGAACAAAATGGATCTCAAGTGGTAGAAGGTACATTTCTAATATCTAATACGGCAGCTAGAATATTATTTGATCCTGGTGCAACACATTCTTTTATATCATCATCCTTTGTATCTATACTTGAATTGAAACCTGAGATTATGAAGACTTCATTAATTATTGGGTCTCCTTTGAGTAAGGGTGTAAGAGTTAATAGAGTGTGTAGGCTATGCATGATAGAAATATCAAATCATAAATTCAACTTTGATTTGATAATGCTGGAAATGTCAGAGCACGATATCATCTTGGGTATGGATTGGCTTAGTCGTTATGATGCTATCATGGACTGTGGTAAAAAAGAAGATAACTATCAGTACTCCTAAAGGTGAAACTTTTAGTTTTTACCGGGATAAGAGCACTTATAAATCAGAAGTATCATTTGATATCAAGTGCAATTATTTGAATTTAATTGCCCACATTGTGGCCGAAGAGGAGAATAAAATGAAGTTAGAAACTATTCCTGTGGTAAAGGAATTTACTGATGTGTTTCCGGAAGATTTATTCGGATTGCCTCCTGTGCGTGAGATAGAATTCGTAATTGAAGTATATCCGGGTACATCACCTATTTCGATACCCCCTTACCGTATGGCACCAGCAGAATTGAAAGAACTCAAGGCACAAATTCAGGAATTAGAAGGCAAAGGTTATATTCGTCCTAGTACTTCACCGTGGGGAGCACCGGCCATTTTTGTGAAAAAGAAAGATGGGTCTCTTCGGATGTGTGTCGATTATCGTCAATTGAATAGAGTAACTGTGAAGAATAAATATCCAATACCAAGAATTGACGATTTGTTTGATCAGTTAAGGGGTTCTTGTTTCTTTTCGAAAATTGATCTCCGTTCCGGTTATCATCAACTCCGAGTCAAACCTGAAGATGTACCGAAAACAGCTTTTAGGACTCGATACGGACATTATGAATTTTTGGTTATGCCTTTTGGATTGACAAATGCCCCAGCAGCATTTATGGACTTAATGAACCGTGTTTTTCGACCCTACTTGGATCAGTTTGTAATTGTCTTCATTGATGACATCCTCATTTACTCAAAATCACAGGAAGATCATGAGAGACACTTGTCCATTACGTTACAGACCTTGAGAGAACATCAGCTATTTGCTAAGTTTAGCAAATGTGAATTTTGGTTGACTGAAATAAAATTTTTAGGACATGTGATCTCTAATGAAGGCATTGCAGTTGATTCTTCCAAGGTAGAAGCAGTATTAAATTGGAGTCAGCCAAAGAATATTTCAGAAATTCGAAGTTTTCTTGGATTAGCTGGTTATTATCGAAGATTTATAAAAGATTTTTCTCGATTAGCCGCACCCCTGACCAGGTTAACTCGGAAAGAAGTCAAATTTATCTGGAGTAGAGAATGTGAAAATTCATTCCAAGAATTGAAGACACGCTTAACTACTGCTCCGGTGTTGATTATTCCTGAGCGAGGAGAAGGTTACGTGGTGTACACAGATGCTTCTTTACGCGGATTGGGATGTGTCTTAATGCAATCAGATAGAGTGGTCTCATATGCCTCTCGACAATTGAAAACACATGAAATAAATTATCCAACGCATGATTTAGAATTAGCTGCAATTGTTCATGCTCTTAAGACTGGGAGACATTACTTATATGGTGAGCGATTTGAGCTATATTCTGATCATAAAAGTTTGAAATATATATTTACTCAAAAGGAGCTTAACATGAGGCAATGACGTTGGATGGAATTTTTAGAAGACTATGATTTCGGATTGCATTACCATCCTGGAAAGGCAAATACAGTTGCAGATGCTTTAAGTAGAAAATCAGAAAGGTTTGTGGCAAGCTTACATGTTCAGAAATGGAAGATGATGGAGTCTCTTTGTGAATATGATCTACATGTTGATATACACAACAATATGGCTCGTATTTGTAACTTAGCCACTCGACCAATTTTGATGGAAAAGGTTATTGAGAAACAACAAGAGGATACTCTATCCAAATCAATTCAAGACAGATTGATGTCTGGAAATCAACTTGAGGGTTGGATCTGCGATCAGAGTAATGGTTTGAGATATTTTGGAAGGTTATATGTACCTGAGATTCCAGAGCTTAGAAATGAAATTTTACGTGAAGCACATTACTCATCATACACTATTCACCCTGGAAGTACAAAAATGTACTATGATCTGCGTCGTCAATTTTGGTGGGATGGAATGAAGAAAGATATTGCACTATGTGTAGCAAGATGTCTTACTTGCCAACAAGTCAAAGCGGAGCATAAAAAGCCAGCAGGAAAGCTTCAACCGTTGCCAATAGCTGAATGGAAATGGGATTATATTACCATGGATTTTGTAACTGGTTTACCACGTTCACCTCGAGGTAAGGATGCAATATGAGTTATTGTGGATCGTTTAACTAAATCAGCTCATTTTTTACCAGTGAAAACTACAGATTCTGCGGAAACACTTGGCAAGTTATATGTTCAAGAGGTGGTTAGATTACATGGAATTCCTCTCTCAATTGTATCAGACAGAGATTCCAAGTTCACTTCTAAATTTTGGGAAAGTTTACAACAATCTCTCGGTACAAAGTTAAATTTTAGTACTGCCTTTCATCCCCAAACTGATGGTCAGTCAGAAAGAACAATTCAAATTTTGGAAGATATGTTGAGAGCATGTGTTTTGGATTTCCATGGAAGTTGGGAAGATTATTTGTCATTAGCAGAGTTTGCATACAACAATAGTTTCCAATCTAGCATCGGAATGGCACCATATGAGGCTCTATATGGTAGACCTTGCAGATCACCATTATGCTGGACAGAAGTAGGTGAGACTACCATAGTTGGACTTGATTTTATACAGGAGACTACTGAGAAAATAAAGATAATCAAGCAACGACTGCTAACAGCACAAAGTCGACAAAAGAGTTATGCCGATCAAAGGACACGTCCACTAAAATTTAATGTGGGTGATCATGTGTTTCTGAAAGTATCACCTCGAAAAGGAATTCAAAGGTTTGGAAAAACTGGGATATTAGCTCCAAGATTTATTGGTCCTTTTGAGATCCTAGAACGGAAAGGTGAAGTAGCATACAAGTTAGCTCTACCACCACAGCTTTCGGGTATTCATGATGTTTTTCATGTGTCAATGCTTCGAAAATATGAACCAGACCCGACACATATTTTAGATTGGACAGATTTTGATGTGGACGAACAATTATCTTTCGAGGATAGACCAATCCAAATATTAGATCGGAAAGAAAAAGTACTGCGAACAAAAAGTATTCCGATAGTCAAAGTTCTTTGGCAACATGCAAATGTGGAAGAAGCTACGTGGGAATTGGAAACAGAAATGCAGAAAAAGTATCCATAGTTATTTACGGATTGTGGTATGTTCTAAATTTTGAGGACGAAATTTCTTAAAGGAGGGGAGAGTGTGACGACCTAAAATTTTTAACATTTTCTAAAAAAATAAGTTTAATTTTAATTATTGTGCTAAATTATTTGTTTAAATATTATTATTTAGAGATAATTTTACTTGTTTTCTTTTGGGTTTAAGTAATTAGAGTAGCCCAAAAGTTTTTGGCCCAAAACTCAAACCCAAAGTAACTTAACAGCCTATAGAACGATTTCCACGACCAAAACTAGATCAACAACGCCTAAACTCAAAGTTTTGTCCCTTCTCTTCATCGTCTTCCTCACCTCCACATTCTTCTCCATCTGATACACCAGCCACCGCCTTAGGAAAGTACAAAGGACATAGCCGCCGCCATGGGTAAGTAGGAGGTGTCAACAACCTTGGAAATCAAGTTTCAGATTGGTGATTCCCCAAAGCTATGAAGCTAGAGCTGGAACCTTAGAATCAAGAGCTGGAACTCTAACAATCTGGAGGTGGCGAGTCTAGTACCTATATGGGTAAGATTTCAATTAGAATATCCAATTTTCCTTCTGTTAGACCAATCTTGCTTTCTACGTTTACACCTCCTTTCCAGATACTATAAATAGGTTGAACCATCTATGTTTTCCATACAGTTCCTTGAGTTGCTAGATACATAGACAAACAAGGGAGAGAGAGAGAAAGAGAGTTTTTTTTTGTATCTTAGAAGTGGAGGAGTAAAAAGTCAGGTGTGATTCTTTTATTTTTGATTTGATAAGTCCTTTGTTGGTTCTGATGGTTAATGCAATTTGGAAATTGGGTTATGTTCATAGGCTATTATAAGACCTGGGGATTCATAATGATAGAAGAAGTTGCAATATAGATGAAGTTCAGTTAGGAATAAAGTTGTTGTTACTGGAACAACTAGAACTAATTATTTTCTCATCTTCTATTTTGATTTCACTAGTTTTCTGGAAAATAGTTTATATTTTTGGTCTTTGAATTAATCCAAATTAGAATTTGAAATCACTTTGTATCTGGTTTGTTGTTTCCATTAGTCATTAGAGTTTTTGGAAGACATAGATTAATAAAATCTGACTTGAGAAGAGTTAAGAACCAAGTAGCGAAACATATGCAGTTTTAAAGTTGAATTTAGAAAGCCTTCACTCATCTTTTAAAGCCTTGTTGAAAGTGAGGTTTCTTTTCTTTGACACTTTAGAATGTCTATTTTCAGTACTGAAAGTTTTACACAAATGGGATTTTTAGAAAGTACATTAAAACTGAAGAGGTTAGCACACAGTAGCAGTTTCTGCAGAAAAACGTGGGACTGTAGCTGAACTTTAAAAATTCATAACTAATTCTAGGAATTTTTTTTTCAGGTGATTCAATTCCGAGAGTTTCTTTAGGATGTCAGCTACAAATCGTTAGAAGACCATGAAAGCAGATTTTAAACAGATTTGTACAGGTTTTAACATTAAGGTGACTGGGTCAGAAAACTGCAATATTTCAGTTTGTCAAGTAAAAACCTGTTTTGGTCAAAATAACTCACTGCTAAGATTTTCATAGTATGTTAGCTGAGTTTTGCTTTAATTCTTTGTGTGTGGAACTAATTAATTCTATTCTTGCAATAGGAACTTGTTTTCATCCGGATACTTAACGTGAATATCAATCGAGGTAGGGGAAAAACTTGGGGAGCCTCTATGTTTGCATTGGATGGTTGCTTACATGATTGTATTGGATGGTTGTGTACATGATTATATGCATTTATGTCCTCTGTTTCTGTTTGTTTGGTATGGCTGAATAGTGAATACACTTACATATTCAAAGTATTTGTGCATTAATAAGGCATGAAGTATAAGGGTGGTGATGGTAATGTGAATATGCTATTGGAATGAGTATGTTGGTTTATCTTTTGCGTAGTTGAGTCTATAACCTCAGCAGGTACCAGATCCCAGGTATGCCCACTTGTGAATGTGCACTTAGTATAGGATATTGAAAGGGTAATTCGGGACTGGCGAAAGGGGAATAGACAAGATGACTAGCAAAAGAGGGTTAGGGGGATTGATTTTGGGTGGGGGTTAGTTCACATTGTTGAATACTCTGAGTCACCATCATGGTAAAATACATGGTATGAGACATGTAGGCTCGGTTTATTTTGCAATGTGGATTATCGGGAATAGATAGTAGTTGCATCCATTCATTATTGCTATTCTAACTATGATTTTCAAAGAGGTTTATTTCTCCTACTGGGCAATGTTTGCTCACCCCTTTTTATCTTTTGCAGGTGACGAATAGATAAGTTTGAAGTTATTTTAATGCAAGGGTGTTTTTAATAATGTAATATACATGTGTGTTATTGTTAATCATGCTTGGGTTCCTAGACAAGAACTTGGAATATAGTTGACCTTTTGTTGTAAATGTTGGTGTAAACCCCTCTTATAATAAAGGTTGTGTTTCAATTTCGGAAACTTGTCTAGTATCGTTATTTTCCAATTATTCATATTTCGAGCTCGGAAATTTATTTCCATGATTGGAGTATGAGTTGCATCTCAAAAAGAAAAAAAAATAATTTGGGATGTGACAGGTTATAAAAATATCATATTTTCTACTTTTTCAGGGGAAGACACCGAGAATGCGATAACTCACCTGGCCAGGTTCAGGGTGCAATGTGGCCAGTACCAGAATGATGACATCCTCAAGTGCAGGATCTGTGGCACTTCTCTTTCGGGAGCTGCCTTTAGATGGTTTTCCAAACTCCGACCAGGAACAGTGGCAGATTGGCCCGCAATGGAAAAACTCTTTCGAGAAACTTTCGGAGCCATTGAGCCTGAGGTTGATTTGGCTTCTCTTACTCAGATGGCCCAGCAGCCTACCGAGTCCGCCGTTGCATACCTTCAACGCTTCCAGATTCAGAAGGCCAAACTGAACGTGATCTTGCCTGAGAAAGAGTTGATCAAGTTGGCAATCAAGGGCTTAGAGCCTCGCCAGCGAAAGAAGCAACATGGCAGCATGATCCAGTCAATGGGAGAGCTTATCACATAAGTGGGCAGCTTTGAACATCTTCTCAGAGAAACTGACGCAAGAAAGAATGCGTCCAAAGGGACATATGTGCCAGGAAAACATCGCACCGTTGCAGCCCTGCACTACCAGCCAGCTACTTATGACCCTTATTACCATCATCATGAAGAAGAGATGGTTCAGGAGGAAGATGAGGAAGAGGAGAATGATGTCGCTGCTTATGAACTGACAGGAAGAAAGAATCCAGCCTTGAAACAACTGAAAATTGCCAAGGAACCTGTCAAGCTCAAATAAATGGCTTTCACCAAACCTGAGTTCGCGACATATACATATGATGCCAACAAGGCACACGAGATTTTGGATGAAATGATTGCAGCGAAGATGGTAAAGACAGACTTTGGGCCTTTTCCTCGACCGGACCAGCTGAAAGGGAAGAAATACTGTAAGTTCCACAGCTTGTGAAATCATAATACAGCTGACTGTGTGAATCTCAAGGACCAGATTCAGATTTGGCTCAATAATGGCAGCTTACAGGTGGAAGCTCCGACGACCGCAGCGGCGTTAGTAGACCTGAACCCTTTTCCTGACACTGGGATCAATATGGTTGACGTGAACTGGGCAAGGCAGAATCGGAGGAAACCAACCTTGGACTTGAACACAAGGGGGGGGAGAACAGTCTGACGAGGATGAAACCCCCGCAAAGAAGAAAGCTAAACCAGTTGGTCAAGCCTCATCCGTGGTTCTATGCTCGCGATGTAAATAGGAGTGTGGCATCCAAGTGTCACATGAAGAGGTGGAGCAGACGTTTCGTTTTGGCTCTCTCCCGCTGTTTGAACCTAAATTTGGCAAGGCCTATGTGACATTAAGCCAGGTCGCACATGAAGCAGGCCTCGGTCATAGTGAGCCGTGATATAATAAATATTTAGCCGAGGCCCGACTCACTTCAGCTGAGGTCCGGCTCCCTTCACCTCAGCCGAGGCCCGGCTCACTTCAGCCGAGGCCCGGCTCACTTCACCTCAGCTGAGGCTCGGCTCACTTCAGGCTCACTTCACCTCAGCCGAGGCCCGGCTCACTTCAGCCGAGGTCCGACTCGCTTCACCTCAGCCGAGGTCCGGCTCACATGAGTCGATTTCTGGTTTACTTGTGGCTGAGAAAGTCCTATCCATAACCTGTCAGAGACACTGATAGCATGACATTATGAGCAGATAAATGCCAACTTCTACGTTACAGCACTAAGTGTGGCTGTTACAAAATAATCATTGAAGAGTCATGATGGCTGATTGTCAGTTATGCACATCAAAGGAATTTTATTCTTAGAATTCAATTTGTAATCAATCCAGTCTCAACAATTAAGGCTGAGATTGTACGTATTAGTTTTGTTATCTTTATTATGTACTATAAAAGGGGCCGTAGACATCTTTGTTAAAGGTCCTCGACCAAATGCTCTACGCGATTACTCAAATTTTATCTCAATACATTTCAATATTTCTGCAACACTTATCAATCTTCACGTGTTTATCTGATTGCTTTTATTTTACCGGTACTTATCTTTCCTGCACTTTACTTTGTCGTTCTTTACATTCCAGCAATTTATCTTTTTGCTTGTTACTTGTCTGCACTTTATTTCCCGCGGTTTATATTCTTGTTGTTTATCTTTATTTGCTGCACTTCTACTTTGCATTATTTACATTCTTGCGCTCATAAATACAAAATCACAAAAAGAATCAATCACCGAGTTACACAGCTGATACGCTCAAAGCAAGCGCATAATTTAACCCTGAAAACATCGTTAGTAGTATAAGCAAATAGGGATCGTTCTATTCCGGGGATTGAGGGTACACCTGTCATTGTCAAAAACAAATAAAGAATTAAAATAATAAAGTAAAAAGTATTATGTACAAAAATAAAATAAAGAATAAAAATATATACAAGTTAATATAAAAAGGGGGGTTTTGAGATTATAGAATTGGAATTAAAATTAAATGAAATAAAGAAAGTGTAAAAACACATATACAAGGGTGGAACACAAGAAACAAAGATCAAAACTACAATCATATGAATGAAATCCAATTACAATTCCTAAAGTTGATTATCTATGTCATGAGAAATAAGTTGACCATGTGAAACATTCGAAGCAAATGATTTCCCATATTTTACTTTCCTTGAATATTTAATCTAAGTGAAAGCACCTAAATTAAACCTATTGAACATGCAATCATAGTCTAGAAAACTAGCTAATCAAGAACACATTCAATGCATGAAGAACAAAGAAAGGATGTCAACCAAAGTGCACAACCTAGTATGAAAAAGTTCATCTATTTGCAATCCTCCTTAATTGATTTCGACTTTTGTCCAAAGCCTTTACTACTTAAATCTAGCACCAATTACATGCATATATCCTAAGTTGGCCATCAAAGAACACATACATATAAAAGTTTTCCATAATCCAAAATCAATTAAGCAATCTCACATAAGCAACATAAAAATCAACATAAAGAAATCACAATTTTTATTCAAACATAGAAATTAGGCTTAAACTTTGCCCTTAATGTTATTGTTAACTAGAAACAAATTCCTACGAAATTAAATAAGAAAAAAGAATGAATTACACCGTGAGTTGGAGATGGAGATGGAGTGCTTGAAACGTTGAAATCTTGAATCTTGGAAGCAAGCCTTCAAGGTGGACGATGGAGGATATGATATTCCCGGCTCCTTCTTCTTCTTCTTCTTCTTACTTGAAAACGCAGAATTTTGCAACTAGAGAATGGAGAGAAAAATGGAATGGAAATGGAGAGACAAAGAAGATGAAATGGATGAAGGAATGTGTTTAGAGTGAGAGGAGAAGGTGTTTATATAGGGAAGAAAAAGAAGAGTGAAATGATAAATGGAAGAAAAATAATGAAAGTGGTTTGTAAAATATGGAAAAGATGGAGTAATGATGAAATGAAAGCAAGGCATGAAGGTGTAGAAGTATGGAAGTGATGATGATCTATTGGAGCAGAAAAATATATCCAAGGAAAAAGAGAAAAGCATCTAGCTTTCTTCATGTGGGTAGGAAACTTGAACATGTGGTGTTGAGCTGTTTTTAGATCAGTTTCTGCCCCTTTATTCCTTCAATTATTTCTCCAACAAGCATTCCCAATTTCACTATGACCTCTTCATAAAAAATGTTCCATTATGAGTGTAGATCACCCTGGTAAAATTTCATATTTTTATTCCATGTGGTTGGGCCGAAAATGCTGCTGGACCTCTTACAGGTCCAGTTTTCCAGTTTTGCTTCTGCAGGAAATTGGGCTGACTGTTTGAAGGCCTTCCGCTCAATTCTAGCTCTGGCACTCTTCATAATAAACGATCCTTAGGATGTCTAGAATGGATCTGGAAAGTTTCAGCTCATTTGGAGTTCATTTGGTCAGACGGCCGCTCCTTCTTCCTTGCTTGGCTTGGTTTCTCCTAGCCGGAGTAGGAAAATGTGTAAAATTGACCTTTTAGTACATTTCCATTTTTCTCCATCATTTATAGGTAATTATGGACCTAATGCTCATTTCATCATCATCTACTCCAATGTACCTAAAAAAATAGAAATTAAGTTAAAAATCGATTCGTTAAGGAATTAACTAAGCAAAATGTGAGGAATTAACTATTAAAATACCACATTAAAATGCTGCTATCAAATTCCCCCACACTTAGCTTTTGCTAGTCCCTTAGCAAAATCAAAAACTAACAAACCAAAAAGACTATGACACAAAACAAAGAAACCAACGAAAAAAATGACTAAGTATGGAAACAAAAACACAAAGACTCAAAGAAACCAAAAACGTAAAACACAAAGCAAAACACAAAGAAAAAAAAAAAAAAAAAAAAAAAAAAAAACGTCACACATAAAAGAGTAAATTCAAAGACAAAGACCAAGATGTTGACATTACAAAGACCTCTATTGCCCTTTAACATATTGTCTCAGAAATCTCATACTTTCACAACACCAAGATTAGCACTCAATCAAGAATCAATGTTAAGCATTCGAGAGTTAATTAAAACATATGATCCACACATACACAAGTAGGACTTGGTTGTAATAATGGTGATTGGGGTTTAGCTTAGCATGCTTCAGACAAGTATGATTCATATCCTCACAAGGTATATCCACTCTTTCTTCTCTCAGATCAATGCAATGCTTAAAAGCTTATAATCACTCATTTATATGTGAGAGAACATATTTTAAGGCAGTCAAATAGCTCACATATATAAGAAACGAAAAGCACTTTGTGAATATAATTTTTTTTTTCAAAAGATCTCATGAATGATATCAACTAGTTGCACGAATGGACCCAAGCCATAGGTTCAACTCTTGTAACTCATCTCCACATCAAAGGCTGTCCCATCTTAAGGATCAAGAAGGTCCTCTCAAAGGTTGTAATGGGGCTAAGGCTCAAGGTTTAAAGAAATGAAAGGTAAGGATTATCAAAGTGTCCTAAAAACCTAGTAGAGCTCATATGAATGTAGAGATCTCGAAATATTTCACCAAGGCATTGCAAAAACGTCACTTCCCCATAGAGGTAATATAAGAGGGCCAAATGTCTTCATGTTGGGCCCAATCTTCAATATAAACTTCCCTTGAACTCTAGTGAAATGGACAAAGGCCAAATTTTTCTGTAGTGGGCCTTCAATTCAAAGCAAACTCCAAAATCACTAAGTATGGGGGATGAAAGTCCATAAACATATATATATATTTTTTTTCTTTTTCTTTTTAGCCGTACACAATTTTTCTCTTTTCTTTTCATTTTTCACGGCTTCAACATATCTTTTTCTTTATGGACAAGTCTATCCCCACACTTGAACTTTCACCTCTTCTCAATCTTCATCCTTAGCACCAAACCCATGTAGTATGTCTCAAAAGATAGCTCCACTAAGTCCTTAGAACAAAGGGTAGGGTTGTAACTATACTAAGCTTCATGGTTAAGGATTTTAAGGGTGATGAACGAAAAGGCTCAAAGTAGGCTCAAAGGGGCTTATCTAGGGGGGTCCCACGACGGGCACAAATGGGGACACAAGTTTATTTGGCAATGGTGGTAATTCCTAGAGAACCTCTATCCCTTCCAGAATCAGGGCCATGTATTGATATCACGTCTCAACAAGCACAAGAGCGAATTCTAGCATTCTCTAGTCCATTAAACTTAATCTATGGCAAGCAGTCAATCAAGATGAAAGAATAATGAGATCATCAAAACATCGCCAAGAAATTAAGAATATATTTTTCATTTCACTCCAAGAAAAAGGGACATGGTTCAATTATCTCACATGGCTTTATGAATCACAACTCATCTTAACATGCTCATATTCTGTACCAAGGTCATGCAATCCATATCCACTACAAGGCACACATTTTTCATATATCTCAATTAACCAAAGAATACCATGTTTAAAATCATCTCAATGTTGTGATCCTCTTTTAGTCATGATTTCAGAGATATAGAATCATCCCAGACAGTTGAAAGGCATCCTAAGACTCAAAACAAAAACAAAAGCAACGAAATTTTTTATATTTCTGACATTTTTCGATTTTTTTGTTTTGTTTTCTTTTTATGACAAAAACTAACTACAAGCATTAATCCTTCCCCCCACACTTAAATCATACATTGTCCTCAATGTTAAACAAGTTAGAGCATGCAATGAACAATTATCATGTGAATTGAATGATTAACTCAAGAAAACCTAAAAACAAAAACTAAAAACGCAAATAACAAAGATACAATCAGAAAATAGTAATAGAGGAGATAGAGTTTAAGAGAGCAAATCTGCGTTGATGGCTCCTCCACAGCTACGGTTGAAATGGGTTGCCTCCCATGCAGCGCTTAATGTTTAAAGTCTTTCAGCCTAGACTTGTACCTCCATTTACTCCTTTGGAGGAGCGGTATGCGGGCGAGTGGCAGCCTTCTTGCTGGTTTCAGCCTTCGGAGGAGGGTTCTGATGGAGTGACATAAATAAAAAAAAAAAACGGGGGAGGCAAGGTTCGAAACCTTAACCTGCTACACGAAACCTTTGTCCCCAACCACTGGAGCACAAGCTGTGCTTAATATAATGTGTACAAATTTTATACTTATTATGTCATAAACGAACATAATAAAAATAAACGAGAGGCGAGGTTCGAACCTCAGACCTCTTGTACACGAACTTTACACTCAACCACTCGAGCACGGCTGCTCACGTTATTATCCATACCAATCCTTTTATTTAAACCAACTGTTTCAACTGTTTCAACAATTCGGCACAAAACATCCAAGACTGTTTCAGAAACTCGGCCCAACGTATCCAAAACTGTTACAGAAATCCGGCCCAACTCATCCAAAACTGTTTCAGAAACTCGGCCCATCAGGCCTCCACCCACAGCTACAGTGATGCCTTGATCCGAGACAGGCCCAAGTACGGCCCACTTGTGTCACGGCTTATCCCTTCCGTGATTTACGGCAGTCAAATCTGCTTTCGGCTACAGCTGTCCGCCACAGCGCCTCGAGATTCCCTCGGTCCCCTTACACGCTCTCCACGCGCCAACAACTTTTCCGGGTTTCAGGGCGACTTTAATCCAACGCGTAGAATGAATCACAGGAATCGTCCATCCAACGGTGGAGATCTGCTCACCTCGCTCTATAAATAGGTGCATTCTGAGGGCGCAACTGTTCACTCCAAAGGAACGAAAATCTCTCCTGAGTTCCAGCCCCTCTCTCCCAACTCTTCAGCTTTTCCTCTTCTTTCAAAACTCAAAATATTTCTTCTTCGATTCAATCCTTCTCTTCTGATCTTCTCTCCCATCTAGTTGATTCAATCTCATCTTTCCTCTGAACTTTCAGATCTCCAACACACCATCATCATCCTTAATCCCTTTAACAACAACTCCTTCAAACACTTGACAACTTTACTCTTCGATCTTCACATCCCCTCAACCCATCACCATGGAACCACGAACTCTGCAACTGATGGAGCTACAAACCCAGCAACAAATCGAGGATGGAGGAAACAACCAAGCAGCCGGGAGTAGTGCCAACACAGATTTCTGGCGAAGCCGTGCCAGGTGGGTTCCTACTCCAGATCAAATAAGGATCCTCAAGGATCTTTACTACGACAAGGGAGTTAAGCGCCCAACTACAGAGCATATTCACGAGATCTGTCTCCAACTGAACCAGTATGGACATGTTGAGGGCAAGAACATTTATTTTTGGTTCCAGAATGTCAGGGCTCGAGAGAAGCAGATGAAGAGGTGCAATCAGGCTGCTCAAGTGCCCATGGGAACTAGTTCTCCTGGTACTGGTGGATCCATTGATCTCAATTTTGGGTCCACTGGTTCTACTGGTGCTGGTGGATCCATCGACATCAATTTTGGGCCAGCTGGTGGATCCATTGACATCAATTTTGGGTCCACTAGTTCTACTGATGATGGTAGATCCATTAATCTCAACTTTGGTTCCACCGATTCTACTGGTAATGAAGGATTTCTTGATTTAAATTTTGTTTCATATTCTTCCTCACACTTCAACACTAATACCAGTACAACTCTTTTGGCACAACAGGAGGACAAACATCCCTGCAACAACGAGGAGGAGATCACCAGGAGATTGAAACTCTTCCATTGTTCCCCATGCATGGTGAGGACATCTTGGGCATCATGAAGACTACTTCCGAGGGAGGTAGCGGTTATGGCGGTGGCTCTCACATTTCCCTTGAGCTCAGCCTCAACTCCTACAGAGATGCAAACATGGCTTAGTATAGAGTATTATTATTATTATTATTATTATTTTTATTATTATTATTATTATTATTATTATTATTTTTTTTTTTGTAAATAGCTGAAATTAATAAGACTGAATGAATGCATTTTTTTTTTTTTTATTATTATTATTTTTTTTAAATTTTTTTTTTTTATTATTATTTTTTTTTTTTTGTAAAAAGCTGAATTTAATAAGACTGAATGAATGCATTTTATTTTATTTTTATTTTTATTATTTTTTTTTTTTTATTTTATTATTATTAAAAAATATAGGACTCAAAAATATTTATAGGACACAAAATGAAAGACAAAAATATTTATAGGATTCAAAATGAAAGACAAAAATATAAATCCCTTCCCCCACACTTAAATATTGCATTATCCTCAATGTAATCAATTAAAAGCATGCAATGAAATAAGTAAGCATATAGTGATGGAATTTACGAAAATAACTACTAAAACAAAAAGAAAAAGGAGGAGTAAAAGGGGAAGAGAAAGCAAATCTGATTATATTCTGAATTGGGTTGCCTCCCAAGCAGCGCTTGTATTTTACGTCTTGCAGCCAGACGGTACCTACATTAAATAAAGTTAGTAACTTAATATTAACAAAGAAATACAAAAAAAAAATAAACAAGTAACTATGAATTACAAACTACAAGTATAATTAACAAGTATTTTGTACATATGACACAAGTTAAGTACACAAGTGAGTATAAAACGTAAAAAGTATTTTTACAAGTATAAAGTGTGAAACAACAAAATAATTTACACGTAAAGAGTATGCACAAGTATTTCTTTTGTTATAAACATTATTGATATCAAATATAATTCCAAGCGGTAAATCAAGTGGACGTGCGGCCCAAGTATAGTCGTCTAGACACAAAGTCCCTCCTACATCCGTTGGGCAACCTTACTGAAATGGCCAGGTAGGGGAGGGTGAACACGAGAGGAAAAATCCATTTTGGCATGAGCTAAGCCCATTTATAAGCACTTCTGGATTCAAAAACCCGTCATGAACGTTATCCCCTTCCTAGACACCATCTCACATAGGATATTCTTACTAGGATGTAAAAGGTCCTAAGTGTGTTAGACAGTTCAATGAATGTTAATAAAGGCCGCCCTCAACCTTAAGGGACCTGAACTAGGTACCAATAAGGGGTTTAGGCCAATATTAATAAACACGACTTCACCTATTCCTTCTTTAATTTACAACTCACAATTAAACTCGTATTCAACAATAAAAAAAAACAACCTAGTTAATTTAAACTAAGTATCAAACAGTTTATATACAACAATTATAAACAAAAACAAGTGATTTTTCAATTCCCCGGCAACGGCGCCAAAAATTGATACGCTCAAAGCAAGCGCATAATTTAACCCTGAAAACATCGTTAGTAGTATAAGCAAATAGGGATCGTTCTATTCCGGGGATTGAGGGTACACCTGTCATTGTCAAAAACAAATAAAGAATTAAAATAATAAAGTAAAAAGTATTATGTACAAAAATAAAATAAAGAATAAAAATATATACAAGTTAATATAAAAAGGGGGGTTTTGAGATTATAGAATTGGAATTAAAATTAAATGAAATAAAGAAAGTGTAAAAACACATATACAAGGGTGGAACACAAGAAACAAAGATCAAAACTACAATCATATGAATGAAATCCAATTACAATTCCTAAAGTTGATTATCTATGTCATGAGAAATAAGTTGACCATGTGAAACATTCGAAGCAAATGATTTCCCATATTTTACTTTCCTTGAATATTTAATCTAAGTGAAAGCACCTAAATTAAACCTATTGAACATGCAATCATAGTCTAGAAAACTAGCTAATCAAGAACACATTCAATGCATGAAGAACAAAGAAAGGATGTCAACCAAAGTGCACAACCTAGTATGAAAAAGTTCATCTATTTGCAATCCTCCTTAATTGATTTCGACTTTTGTCCAAAGCCTTTACTACTTAAATCTAGCACCAATTACATGCATATATCCTAAGTTGGCCATCAAAGAACACATACATATAAAAGTTTTCCATAATCCAAAATCAATTAAGCAATCTCACATAAGCAACATAAAAATCAACATAAAGAAATCACAATTTTTATTCAAACATAGAAATTAGGCTTAAACTTTGCCCTTAATGTTATTGTTAACTAGAAACAAATTCCTACGAAATTAAATAAGAAAAAAGAATGAATTACACCGTGAGTTGGAGATGGAGATGGAGTGCTTGAAACGTTGAAATCTTGAATCTTGGAAGCAAGCCTTCAAGGTGGACGATGGAGGATATGATATTCCCGGCTCCTTCTTCTTCTTCTTCTTCTTACTTGAAAACGCAGAATTTTGCAACTAGAGAATGGAGAGAAAAATGGAATGGAAATGGAGAGACAAAGAAGATGAAATGGATGAAGGAATGTGTTTAGAGTGAGAGGAGAAGGTGTTTATATAGGGAAGAAAAAGAAGAGTGAAATGATAAATGGAAGAAAAATAATGAAAGTGGTTTGTAAAATATGGAAAAGATGGAGTAATGATGAAATGAAAGCAAGGCATGAAGGTGTAGAAGTATGGAAGTGATGATGATCTATTGGAGCAGAAAAATATATCCAAGGAAAAAGAGAAAAGCATCTAGCTTTCTTCATGTGGGTAGGAAACTTGAACATGTGGTGTTGAGCTGTTTTTAGATCAGTTTCTGCCCCTTTATTCCTTCAATTATTTCTCCAACAAGCATTCCCAATTTCACTATGACCTCTTCATAAAAAATGTTCCATTATGAGTGTAGATCACCCTGGTAAAATTTCATATTTTTATTCCATGTGGTTGGGCCGAAAATGCTGCTGGACCTCTTACAGGTCCAGTTTTCCAGTTTTGCTTCTGCAGGAAATTGGGCTGACTGTTTGAAGGCCTTCCGCTCAATTCTAGCTCTGGCACTCTTCATAATAAACGATCCTTAGGATGTCTAGAATGGATCTGGAAAGTTTCAGCTCATTTGGAGTTCATTTGGTCAGACGGCCGCTCCTTCTTCCTTGCTTGGCTTGGTTTCTCCTAGCCGGAGTAGGAAAATGTGTAAAATTGACCTTTTAGTACATTTCCATTTTTCTCCATCATTTATAGGTAATTATGGACCTAATGCTCATTTCATCATCATCTACTCCAATGTACCTAAAAAAATAGAAATTAAGTTAAAAATCGATTCGTTAAGGAATTAACTAAGCAAAATGTGAGGAATTAACTATTAAAATACCACATTAAAATGCTGCTATCAACAGCACTGCGGCCAGATAAGGCCGATCTGTGCTAAAGTCCTTGCATTCAAGGCAGAGAGAACCCCGCGGCCGAGATTGATCATTCCTCGGCCCACAATCAACTGATCAAAAGTCTGATCGGCGCAAGACCTAAAATCTATAACAAAACCTCGCTTGGCCCACCAGCCGCAAGTTGGCACGCCCGCGCACAAGTCACCACTCCAGAAGGACACGTGTAAGCCAAAGAAGCCCTCGGCCTAGTGACACGCGGCCGAGACAATTTTTGAGCGAACACCCGCCCATCAAGTGGGCCTCGCCGTCAAGAAACTATCAACCTTCTAGCCCTAGAGAAAAAGATAAAATGGAGTCAACATCATCCCCAAAGGACTCCAATTTGTTCAAGAAGCTAAGAGCGGCCGCGGTTGATCGTAAACAAGAGGAGAAAGCTACGAGCAAGCAGAAAGATATTTTGACCAAGCCCTACATCCCTCCTGCTTCAGCCGCCACCATCAAGGAAGGCAAGTGGTACACAAGAGAGAAGGGAAAAGCAGTGGAGATAAGTCCTTCTAAGAAGAGGAAACTGCAGCGCAGATTTGGGGAGGCCAAGCGCGCGCTAGAGGCTCTAGACCAGGGCCTGATCAAACCTTCGCAGTTGGTCAAATCACCTGAGCAGTATCAAAAGGAGATTGAGGCACTAGCTGTTAAGCCATTAATGACTCCCCGCAGCTTCCAAAAGCAAGCGAGCTCAGCAACAGGGGCATCTAAGCCCAGTGTTTTTTGCAGGATCACTGACGAAAGGAGACCTCCGCCAGCTAGAAAGGAGAGTTCGCCGACTAGGCGACCACATGCCAGACTACATGTCAGGCGCAAGTTGTTTCGTGAAGACCCAGAGGCCAAATCCTCAGTTTTTGAGAGACTGGGGGGCAAGGACAAGACTACCGATACTTTACAGTGGAAACCTAAAAAGGTCCAGAGTGTAGTAGTCGCCTCTTTTGAGGTGAACGTAGCAAGGAAACCGAATTCAAACTCTCCTAAACAGGCTACCGGGATACAGGAACATGAGCAATGTGAAGTGAAAGGCCTTATAGAGGAATCATTGGTAGACCGGCTGGCTAAGCAATTCAACACTGGCACCCCTGTCGACGAACCCAAGCTTAACCTGGAAGAGGACGACATGGATGAGACAGTTATGATTGATACGTCCTGCAACATGGTTTACGTGCTCCCCGCAAGGTATGCGCTACCGGTCGCCGCGCAGGATTGTGTAGAAGCTGAAGAAAGTAGTGCACAGCCCTTGCAGATTACGTCAGCGGTCACGACACCTGTGGAGGAGGCTGTCTTTCTTGAAACAGAAGATGCCAACAGCAGAGAATTCTTCATGAGCTTCACCAGGCCAACACCTGCTATGGTCCAACACATGCGACCTTTATACATCACATCAGAAGTTGGCGGTACCAAAGTTAGCAAGATCATGGTTGATACCGGAGCTGCCGTTAATGTTATCATTACCAGGACCATGCACTTGCTCGGGATCAAGAAAGAGAAAATCCAGTCTACGTCCCTTACACTCAAGAACTTCGTGGGGACTGTAACAAAGACCCTGGGATTACTTTTCTTGCGCATCAAGGTTGGCCCTGCAGAGGGAGTTTATGCTTTCTTTGTGACAGATTGTTATGCGGCCTATAGTGCTATCCTGAGCAGAGACTGGATCCACCAGAGTTATTGTGTTCCGTCAACCCTTCATCAGGAACTCATTATGTGGAACAGGGAGACAGATAAGGCTGAGGTGATCAAAGCGGATCCTCGTCCATTCCCAGTTTCCGCGAATTATGTAGATGCCAGATACTACTTGGAGCCTATTACTCCATTGCAGGTGAGTGGCATCGATAACAAAGGCCGCCCCACAAAGGTGACGACCTCTGATCTGGCACAGTGGTGGCTCTCGCTCGCAAAAGAAGGCCTGGAAAGGCCTGGCCACGCTGTGCCCAAACCCTTAAACGATTAATGGATTACGACCTTCCGAAGGAAGGGATAGAGGCCCTCCACTCGCTGTACGAACGGCTATCGTCGTACTTAGTGGAAAAAGAGGCCTATGATCGAATCGCGACCTTAGAAATCGTCAATGAAGAACTCTCTGATCAAGAACAGGAAAATGAGGTAGAAGTTCAGCTCGCTCCGGCAGCGCTGGACGATACACCTCCTAAAGTCAGAGACCTTACCGAGAAGGTCAATCTTGGAACAACAGATGAGCCTATGGAAGTGGCTATCAGCTCTTACTTAGAGCCTAGCGAGAAACAGAGGCTTATTGACCTATTACTGGAATTCAAAGATTGCTTTGCGGAGAAATATGAAGATATGACCGGCCTGTCACCGGACTTGGTTTGCCATCAGCTGCCAACACTCCCTGACAAGAGGCCTGTGAAACAAGAACCGCGAAGAATGAATTCAGAAACCCAAGTCCTCGTCAAAGAGGAAGTCGAAAAAATGCATAAATCAGGCATTATCAGGGTGGCCAAATACAATCAGTGGCTATCCAATATAGTGCTTGTTCGCAAGAAGAATGGCAAGATGAGGGTCTACGTGGACTACAGAGACCTTAATGTCGCTACACCTAAAGATGTTTACCCAATGCCGGTAGCGGATATGTTGGTAGACGCCATAGCAGGACATGAATTGCTATCCTTCATGGATGGCACCGCAGGGTATCACCAAATTCCGGTCGCAGCGGAGGACAGACATAAAACCGCGTTCCGGTGTCCGGGGTTCGCTGGCGTTTTTGAATATGTGGTTATGCCGTTTGGGCTGAAGAATGCTGGAGCAACTTATCAGAGAGCCATGAACCTAATCTTCCATGATATCCTTGGCAAGATTTTAGAGGTTTACATCGATGACGTAGTTGTGAAGTCTAAGAAGAGAGGGGATCACATCACAGATCTCAGGAAGGTCTTCGAGCACATGCGACAACACAAACTCAAGATGAATCCTGCCAAATGCGTGTTCGGAGTTCAAGCAGGAGATTTCCTGGGCTTCATTGTCCATCAAAGGGGAATTGAGGTCCCTGAAGACAAAGCAAGCGCAGTCATCAACGCACCCCCTCCGCGAACGAAAAAGGAGCTACATCGTTTGCTGGGTAAAATCAACTTTCTGAGACGTTTCATCTCTAACTCTGCAGGTAAGATCCAACCTTTCTCTCCATTGCTGAAGTTGCAGGGACAGAGCGAGTTTGTATGGGAGTCTAAACATCAAGAGGCTTTTGACAAAATCAAGGCCTATTTGGCAAGCCCACCAGTGCTTGTTCCTCCTCGGGCTGGATTTCCATTGAAGCTATATATTTCCGCAGCTGAGGCTTCCATTGGCAGCCTACTCGCCCAAGATGATGAGGGAGGTGTCGAGCATGCCATTTTCTACCTCAGTAGGACACTTACGGATTGCGAGACAAGGTATACTCCTATGGAAAAACTGTGTCTCACATTGTACTTCTCTGCTTGCAAGTTGTGACACTACATGTTATCCTTTACTACATGCATCATTGCTCAAACCGACCTGGTTAAGTATATGTTGTCGCGGCCTATTCTGAGAGGTCGCATTGGCAAATGGGTACTGGCTCTATCCGAATTCTCTCTACAATACGTTCCACAGAAGGCAGTAAAAGGACAGGCTATCGCAGACTTTCTGGCACATCACCCTATGTTGGATATCCCCACAGTGAAAGTATTAGAGATAGCGATCGCCACCACAACTCGACCAGATTTGGCGCGCATTCCAGAGTACGCCATATGGTATCAAGCCACCGTCTCCTTGCAACCCTGGGTATTATTTTTTGATGGCTCCAGAACAGAAACATTAGCAGGGGCAGGGATTGTTCTGGAAAACCCAGCAGGTGATCGTTTCTCTTATTCTTTCCAATTGGAGTTTAAGTGCACAAATAACCAAGCAGAGTATGAGGCCCTTATTATTGGCCTAGAAGTCTTACTGGAGTTGGGAGTAAGGGACGTTCAGGTAAGCGATGACTCTCTGCTCGTGATAAATCAGCTTCAAGAGAAGTACAGGTGTGCAAGCTGTTTGCTCGTTCCATATTTGAATCGCGCCATTGAGATCCTGGATAAGTTTGATGACGCGGACTTAGAGTACATCCCTCGCGAGCGCAATTTCGCGGCCAATGAGCTCGCTCAACTAGCTACGGGCATCACATTGAAGTATGGGGTTCGCGAGCGCATTCTGAAAGTTGAGCGCCGCACGCTACCCTCGTGGCTCGCGCGGCCTGACCCGCCTGACGATCCAGTCGTCGCGATCCTTGAGCCTATTGACGTCGATTGGCGCATTCCGTTGATCGACTACCTCAAGCAACCAGGTCCTTGATTATGAGGCCTTATTTTAAGCTGATTTTGTGAGGGAAACGATGCGACGAAATGACGTTTTGCCAAGCGAATAGACGCAACCTTCATTAATTACATCGTTTCGATCACCAGACGTGTCGTTTTAGTCCCCTTCAATCAGTTACATTTTCGTGGGCCTGATATCGGGGCCTGGGGGGCAATGTTTGAGCCCAAAAGTAATTTTGGCAAGATCCTTTAGTGGATTTAGCGCAGCGGGCCGATACCTGCGGCCCAAAAATAAGTCTACTCGGGTTTGGGTTACAGCTTCGCCCATTCCGTGATCCATAAGGAAAACGAAACCTTATTGGAGTCGGGTAGCGGAGATTGAATAGGAAACTTCAATTAATAATCCTTCTATGACAAGGAGCAGCCGAAACCCTAGGTATATATACCAGGTTTCAAGGACGAATGAAGGACCTCTCTCAAATCAATCAATCCTAGCGATTACAAAGCCTCCCCGGAGCAAACCTTCAACCTCGTTGAAACCCGGTGAATGTGCGCCAGTCCTAGTCTCTCCAAGAGCCGACTGTCAGCATCACCAGATCAACCCGGCGACCGTACTTCCAGTCCCAGTCTCCCCAGGAGCCGACTGCCAGTGCTAGTGCCACCGATACTACCAGCGAAGCAAGGGTAACGCCCTCGCAACCCAGCGAAGCTAAAGTCACGCTTTAGCAAAACCCGTGCTTTCTCCAAACTTCCCAGTGATTGCTCTGCTCAACCTACAACGTTGAGTATCGATTCGGTGACGCGAAGAGATCACACCCAAAGTCCTTATCCGTAAGGCAAGAAGTCATTTTCCGAAAGGCATAGAAAAGAACCTTGTGACGAGGTTGGTGCTCTCCTCGTCCACAACGCTTGAAGAAGAAGTCAGGTCAATGGACTCCCTCGACGACTGCACCCCACGGTGCTGGCACGCCCGCAATCACAGCAGCAAAAGAGACAGTTTGCAGGCCAACTGGTTTCCGCGTCAAACACTAATTATTCAAATTACACCTTTTATAATCTCATTCTAAATTTCCTCTATTGAACAATATCGCAAATGATTCGTTATCCTCTCAATTTTATTTTCGTTGGGGCTAAAAAATATATTCATTTTTCAGTTGAAGATATACTCGACATACTATTGATTGTTTAAAAGAAAAATTAGAAGAAAAATTAGTAAAGAAGAAAGATTGAGTGAGTAAATTCATTAATTACCATGATAACAAAAATTGCGCATGCCCCATACATTTCATACTGAATTAACTAACTAGTACATGTAAAATAAAAATAGTTAATCTTTTCTTTCAAGTAAATTCAAAGCGACCTAGCGGACTGCTCTGCTAGGGTTTATGGGAGAGCAACGTCTTTCCCTATACCTGCCGTCATCGATAGCATCCTTTCTATTAGCTTGTCTGATAGTCCTTGTTCTTTGTTCGCTCTTAGCGCTTCCGTCTTGTGGTGACGGCCTGGTGGTGGATCGAATTGGCGTTGGAAGCAGTGGGGATCCGCTTGTATTCTCGAGCCTTGGGTTTGGCAGTATATTCCCAGATTCGGTGTTGGATGCCTGGAGGTGGAGAGGATGCTTGATTTGATTAGAGAAAACAAATGGGGTATCATTTATTTTTCATTGAAACACTTCCTAAGAATAGCATACACGTTTATTGATATATAATCAATAGATAAACAGTGGATACCAAAAGAGTGTCCTGAGAACATAAGGTGCACTAGCCGTGAATGTGAAAGTGGCCAACACCACCCTGTCACCTGTGTTGTGTTCTTAGGGTCACTCCTTTGAGACGAACCATCTGCTAGGAACTAAGGTCATTATTTGATCTATCTATGTATACATATATAACTTATAAAAGTAAGGGTGTATAAGAAAATCAGATCTAAGGTTACCATGTGGTCATTGTACCGACACCATATAATGTTGTCATCTTTCACCCCCAAATGAAAATGACAACATTGCAACTACATTATTCAATTATTAATATCGATACTGTATTATTTAAATTGTCATATCCAATTTTGTTTGAAGGGATAATACAGAATTCAAATTTGTTCACCCTATATAGTTAGTGGTGGTACCACCACCCTATAAAAACTTGACATGTGTTATTAGTTGTAATTATAGTTAGACATGATTAATTGAATTGAATTTAATAATAAATAATAGAGAGAGAGAGTCTTTTTAAACACACAGAGCACTCTCTCTCTCTCTCTCCCCAACCGGTTATTTCTCCCTCTGACCTCATCTACATTCTCTCTCCTTCCCTTCAGCCACCATTAACTTATATCTCCCTCATCATCATCTCCTCCATCTTCTTCTACTCCGCTGAAGCTGATCCAGATTCTCCGCTCCATCTTCTCTTCATTTTTTTTTTCTAAGATGAAGACTATTGGTCTTTGATCTTGATCACTATGGATTCTATTTGGGTAACAGTGAATGATATATGAGACTGATATGGAATTGTATACCATGAAAGATTTGATGAGATTGAACCAGAATTGTTTGCCTTTTTGCCATCAGCTCCGTCGCCGGTCGACTTCAAACGAACGTCGCCGATGGAATTTTTTTATTTTCAATTATCCCTTTAGAAGTCCTGCTGCACCAAACACATACAAGATTGATTGTAACCTATACAATCCAATCTGCTTATCTAATCCAATCAATCTAACCAAATGCGGCCTTGTGTTTAGGTGAAGGAAGATGATTTTAAAAAAAAAAGGTGAAGGAAGATGATGGACTAACGAGGAGAGAGACAAAAAAGATTTAATTTAATTTTTCTTTATATCTCTTTTTAATATGAAATTCATTTAGTTTAATTGTCTTTATATATTTAACCGTAGTTAAACTATGATTAAAGGGATTTTGTCCATTTACTCTATTTCTAGAGATTTTTTTCCCACTTACCTCATTAAGTTTTTTTAATTCTCCCTTACCCAAAACACTCTAAATAAGTCTTTCCGAATACCCCATTAAGTTTTTTTTATTTTTTATTTTTTTTTATACTATTTTACTCTCACCCCTTTGTTACTTAGAGAGAGAGAGAGACCATAGGAGACGTTGCTGGAGCCCCGTCACGGGTCGCCAGTCCCCGGTTTCCGACAAACTTTCACCGGATTCCTGTCACCAGCCGCCGCTCAGTGGACTTTTCTAAAAACCTCGTCGGAGATCCCCAAAGAGGTCGTCGGAGATATCATAGGTTGCCGGAAAGGTTTATTGCCCTCAATAGACGTCTATTGCCCCCCCCAATAGACGTTTCGATCACCGAAATGGGAACTAATCTTCATAAAATTAAACAAATAAAACTTTGATTAAAGAAAAAAAAAAAGAAATTACATCAATTCAAAAAGTCTATTGCCCCCCATTAGACCTTTAACAATCCTCTATTGCCCCCCAATAAAACTTTTTTTTTCCTTTTTTCTTTCCTTCTAGGCCTTCTTCCCCCATTTAAAAATAAAAAAAGTTTTGATTTGGGCACCCAAGTCTTCTCCCTTTCGCTGGCTATAGACCTGGACTGTGAGACGTGAAGAGATGGACGCCTCAATTTCTAGATTCTGTATCGGGTGAGGATCGCCGACGATACCATGCTTGTTGACCGAGTTTTTCTCGAAGGGCGTGAACTTTAACTCGACCTTAGTAGCGCAATTAGGCTTCGGAGGCTTTCTGGTGGGTCCGATAATCTCATACCAACCGGAAATGAATTTTTTGGAGGGGATTTCGGCGGCAGGGATCAAGGTGATGCAGATAATCTCAAAGCCGAAGAGGTCGTTATCTTTAACCTGAAACTCAACCTTAGCGGCGGAGGCGCTCGGAGACGATGTCCATAACCGGCGTCGCCTCTGTCCAAAACCGGCTCCGACGAAACCTCCTGGCCTCCGCCGTTTCTGCGTCTTCTACACGACGACCCGAACCCGAACTTCTACAGATTCCGGCGACGTGGCGAGCTTGGTGAGAGCGGCGGCGGAATCTGAATCTGATGGCGGCGTTGAGAGAGAAAGTGCAGATTGGAGAGGGATGTGAGAGAGAGAGAGAGAGAGAGATAGAGAGAGATTGATGGCATGGAAGTAATTCAGTAATTAAGTCGAGGGCAAAGTTGTCATTTTACTTTAAATGGGGTAAGAGAGAATGAAAATATCTTGCTGGGGTAAGTGAGATAATTTTTCCTCATTTTAGTGCTTTGGATCGAGGACCCATGATTAAAATCAGTAACACACTAACACGCGTCAAATTTTCATAGAGTGGTGGTATCACCACCTAAATAAAGGTGGTGAGCAAATTTGAATCCGATAATATAGTGGCATAATAGTTGTATCCAATTATATTATATGTATTGAATTTTTTTTAATGAATATCATGTCGATATATAAATAAATTCAAGCTATATCGGGTCATTACATATTATCTCCCTATCGTTCTGAGATAGATAAAGAGTTGGTGGTAACACCACAGTGATACATAGATTAGGTTTATTCATTTAACGGTTCCATGCTTACTTATTCAAGAAAGCCTATAAACTATGTAACACACAGACACAATAAATAGGCACAGAACTAACACAAGCGTGCATACCTCCCAAATATGTACGGAATTATTTAGAAAGAAAAAAACTAACTAATTAGGACCCACTATCTATGTACGAAGTCATGGGTTCGAGTCACCATGGGGGCATGAGTTAAACCCTTTGATCCTCTTTTTAAAATAAAAAAAAATAAAAAATAAAAAGGAACCCAACCAACACATGCGCCGCCCCGATCCACGTCGTTCATGATCTGTGCCGCCCAACCAACACTGTTTCGACGCTGCCACAACCCACTCCGCCACGACCCACACTGCCTCTATACAGCGCCTCCACGATCCGCACCGCCTCTGTACAACACGACTACTACGTACGCCTCAAGACATCCCACTGGAACCCGTTGCAGAAACCAGTCTGCCAACAGCAAAACACCCTTCTCGCAAAACTCCCCGAGCAATAGCATCTAACACCTGTCCGGCAGCAAACCGCAAACATCGGCGAGGCCAGATGCCAGTCCAGAAGTTAGGGCGCCGCCGGAAGAGATCGATTTCACCGAAATCAGGAAAAGTCAGCCTTAGGGTTTCGAGAGAGAATCGCTCGTGATTATTTGGGCTTTCTTGTTCAAACTATATATATTGAATTATTACGTTAAAGGTGACTTAATTTGGTTGGACAATACCAAATCCAAACGATCAAAATTTCTATTTTAATCAGACTGCAATGTCTTGCACTATTTTAGTTCTTGTGTTTTGAAACCTCATTCCCCTAGATATTTCTCATCAATCAAATTCAACCCTTTTGGTTAACTAATAATTTGAGAGGGAACTTACAGTTGGTAAACTAAGAATAACGACCTGGCTGAATTTGGTCAAGATCGTCCATGGCACATTTCGAAGGCCCCAGTCTATATGATATGGAAGAAAGAAAGCAAAGGCAATACGTACCAAATTGTTTCATATATGACTGCAATCAATTGAATCAAAGATTGAGATGCATAGTAGGTGTTCAAACACGTTTGGAATAACGATTCTACGGAATCTTGTGCAGGCAAAACGAGTTTGATATTCACATTTTGTGCACACAAACGCGTACGTACTGACCATCGATTAATGCATGTCTGAATCTTGAGAGTAGTCAGGTCTGATATTAAGAGATTTTAAACCAGCAATTATTTATTTGTTGAATTGGAAGCTAACTAGTTATTACTTCACTAGTTTGATTGCCAATTAATTAGCTTGAGTGCCGACCTTTGGTCGAATTGATTCAAGGCACAGTCCAAAGGTCAAAGTTGGTTGGACAGTATCGGCACCCCTAAAAAATCACAAAGAATTAGGCTTCTATAGCCAGTGGTCTATGAAATATGATATTCATGTTCGAGATATATACTGGGTAAACTTTCATAATGAGTGTTTTTTTTTTTTTTTTTTTTGAGGGAAAGGAGGTCAAGCTTTGTTGAGAATATAGAAGCAATTACACATTACAACTATCAACTGCTATTGCAGCTTGAAGAAAAGAAGGTGCTGAAAAGTAAAAGATTTCTTCAGAACACGAGCTGGAGTGGGCTGCCAAAAGATGGGCAGCTGTGTTTGCATTTCTCCTTGTATGAGTGACCTTCGATCACATTGGGATGGAAATCAAGTATGGATCCCAGATCATCAAATAACCTTCCCAAGACCGAGGTATTGTGTCCGTCTCTATGAGCCAACTGCCCCTGCACAACTTGTGACTCTGTTTCCAAGATAGCAGGAAGAAAATCATGGTCCAGTACGTATGAAACGGACAGTCAAAGTACATGCCAAAATCTCTGCATGCTCTGGTGACAGTAAACCAACAAACGCCTTATCACTTCCAGCTAGCATAGAGCCCCTACAATCCCGAATGATATAACCAGCACTGCCTCTCTGTGTAGCATGATTAAAATAGCCATCTATATTAACCTTGAACCACCCCAGTGGAGGGGCTTTCCACACCCTCCGTACTCGACAAGAGCTCACTTTCGAGTTATGAAAACAAAATTTCTGTAATCTTGAGATTGACTTGATTAGCACATCATCTACCTGACTAACCTTATCCTCCCAAACTCTATTGTTACATTCTTTCCAGACTCCCCATAACAAATATATCAACGTACTTCCCAAGATACTTCAAAGAAAGTTCTTTTGCACAAAACTCCAACCATTCCAACAGAGGAAGATGCAAAGAATGAGGATTGTAGCATACCTGGAAGACAACAGCATTCCTTTGAAGCAATTGCTTTGTAAAAGGACAGTCCCGGCATAAGTGAAGAGTAGTCTCACCATCACCAAAACAGAGTGGGCAAATCGTTGTTTCCAACTCCACCCTCTTGGACACTAAATGCTCCATACAAGGCAATATGTCATGGCAGACTCGCCACACATGGATCTTAGCCAAGCTTGCAATTTTAACTTTCCAAATCTTCTTCCAAAAACTTGTACCCACCGACAGATCAAAAGGGCAACGAGATGAAGAAGTAGAAAATGAAAGCCTATAGGCAGTCTTCATAGTAAACTTGCCACTTTTCTCAAGATGCCAGACCGCTCGATCCTCTACCCCCCTTGTGGATAATGGAATAGCTATAGAATGGCATTAGCCTCCATTGAGGGAAAAGTATTGCGGACCAACGTCGTGTTCCAGCCTCCAGTAGCACTAATTAGATCACTCACAAGTTGAAAATCTTGTGACATAACCTGGTTATGACTAGGTTTGAAATCTGGTACACCCGGAAGCTAGAAGTCACTCCAAACATTCACATCACGACCATTTCCAATTTGCCAGTAAGTACCCTTACGTAACATATCTATAGTTGAGAAGATGCTTCTCATGAGTAAGATGGAGAAGCATGAGGTTCCACAGTCCAAAAAGAGTCCTCCGGAAAGTACCATTCTTTCGCCTTTTATTTTCATAATGAGTTATATTTTAAAGAAGAAAATATACAATTATAGATTTTATAGTATAGAAGCATACAACTTCTTTACTTTTGCATTTCTTGATATTTGATTTAAATGCATTTAGTTAATTAATCTTTTCAATAAATTTTCCTTTCTTCAGTTTTTGAACATAAAAATGGAAAGACAGACATGAGTATTTTGAGTGATGATGAAAATTACAGCAATTGCATTAAAGATGTGATGCCCTATTTACTCTTTTTTTTTTTATCAAAGAGAAACTTCATTAATAATGAATAGATTACAATGATTTGTGGAACAAAAGACTGCTAGAGCACCAAGATGGTTACTTTTGCAAATCAATTGACCAAACTAGACTTCACACTGGAAATCCATACTGACAGACTGTTGAAGCCAAACAGGCCCCGACTCCAAACAAAGTAAAGGCTGACTAATTTTTAAAGCCTCTTTTGCTAAACGGTGAGCCACTCTGTTAGCTTCCCGTTTTACAAAATGGCAACTACAATAAGGAAAAGACTGAATTAAAAACTTAACTTCGTCAATTAAATGACCTTCAAAACTCAAATCCTCCGAACTGTCACGTAGACTATTGATAACTGAGAGGGCATCTCCTTCCACTTCAATATGAGAGAAACCGACATGAGCTGCAAATCTAAGTCCGTGTAGTAACGCCAACGCTTCAACAGATCTAGGTGGAAGATAGCCTACCTGTGGGACTGCAATTGCACCCTTCATGATCCCATTATAGTCTCTGAAGAGCACTCCCAAGCCTCTAATTCCATTCTTCAAGTCACATGCACCATCAAAGTTTAGTTTAATATGGCCCAGTAAAGGAGGTGACCAAGCAATCCGGCTAGAAGCATTAACACTCTGCCCCCCTGACCTGTTTTCACCATAATTAGAGATCTCACCCATTTTATTTTGCCTCAGCCACTCATGAGCAGAAATTACAACTGCCATGGGTTCGATTGTCCTTTCCCCGTGTCTGTGAAGGTTCCTGTTCTTCCAAAGCCACCATGCAATCGAGCAAAAGTAGTCAAACTCAGTCCCTACTGCAGTAGAAAGAACATGATGTGCGAGGTCGAAAAGCGACATTTCCTTCCATGCTTTATAAACCCCATTCAAGAAAGTCTTCTTCCAAACCTGCTTTGCTTTTGGGCAATCCCATATTATATGCAGCACCGATTCCTTCTTGTCTCCACATTGCCAGCAACAAGAGTCATCCACAATTCGTCTTTGTTTCATGTTCGTTGCACATGGTAAAAAACCATGCAACGCTCTCCACATAAAAACCCGAATTTTACGTGGTACATCAATGCTCCAGATTCTCCCCCACAACTCCTGGTCCCTGCGGAAAGGAAAAAGAATTTCACGTTCTTCCTTTCGGGAAGGGAGGATTAGGAAAATCCTATTGATTGCAGCTTTCTCCAGACCTCCGGGAAAAGCATGAAAAAAAAAAGGCTCGAATGGTACGATCCCTCCGTCACCCCAGAATGAAAGGGGCAGTCGAATGCTTTGTAATACTAATTAGAAGGGTTGACTCTATCAGTTTTAGAGATCTTATTAACAGAGGAAACTGTTGTTAATTAGTATTGTTATAAGTACATCACATATATTATGGTCTTTCTCCTATGTGCTAGTTAGATATGTTCCAATCTACTAGTGTTCTGTTTAACCGATGGGTCAGAAATAAAAATAATTATTATATGGTATGAAATTATTACGTATATGTAGTTTGACTACTAAAACAACAGTCTCAAAGTCAAATAAAATGGACCTATATAATTTTCTTTGAACCACGAATACAGGTACTTTGAGACTACTAAATAATTTTTCCCAGAAATAGAAGTGTTGAACTTGGCCCACCCATTTGGCTTGGCTTTACACTGTTCGTTATCCCAAAAGAAAAGCAACCATTTATAATTTAAGTAAACCTCATTGTTGATGGAGCATAAATAGCGCGGGAACTCACTAATCTCAAAAGTCAAAAGCTGCTATATAAGTGCCCTAATCCACAAGTCAAGTCTCTCATCCAAAACTTGACCAACCAGAATATAACTGTAACTATATCCACCATGGAAAACGAAGACGATGCTAAGTCGTCCACAAAATCATCCACAAAACCATCATCTAAAGATGCTGAAGACGCTTCCAAGACATCTACAAAGTCATCGACAAAGCCATTATCCAAAGGTACTGATTCGGATGCTGAAGACGCATCCAAGACGTCTACAAAGTCATCGACAAAACCATCATCCAAAGGTGTTGGTTCAGATAATGAAGACGCATCCAAGACCTCTACAAAGTCATCGACAAAGCCGTCAACCAAAGGTGCCGATTCAGATGTTGCAGACGCATCCAAGACCTCTACAAAGTCATCGACAAAACCGTCATCCAAAGGTGCCAATTTAGATGCTGAAGACGCATCCAAGACGTCTACAAAGTCATCGACAAAACCACCACCCAAAGGTGCCGCTTCGGATGCTGAAGACGCATCTAAGACCTCTACAAAGCCGTCATCCAAAAGTGCCGATTCGGATGCTGAAGACGCATCCAAGGCATCTACAAAGTCATCGACAAAACCATCATCCAAAGGTGCTGGTTCAGATAATGAAGACGCGTCCAAGACATCTACAAAGTCATCGACAAAGCCATCATCCAAAGGTGCTGATTCGAATAATGAAGACGCATCCAAGACGTCTACAAAGTCATCAACAAAGCCATCATCCAAAGGTGCTGGTTCGGATAATGAAGATGGTCAAACCAAGACGTCCACAAAGTCATCGACAAAGCCATCATCCAAAGGTACTGGTTCAGATGATGAAGCCAAGACATCCACAAAGTCATCAACAAAGCCGTCATCTCAAGGCTCTAAAGATACCGCAAAGTCAACATCAAAGTCGTCATCCGGCGGTGGTGGTAAGGAGTCAGACAAAGTCGAAATCAGCGAGAGGAAAGCAGGAAAGTCGTCAGAAGGGGCCCACTCTGAGAATAAGGACGAGGTGCCATCGACTAAAGAGATCATGAGCAGCGCGAAGTTGGTGGCGTCGGCGGCGCAGGGGGAGAATGTGGAGAAGGCCGAGTTAGCGGGGGCTGCGAGCAACCTTCTCGGCGCCGCCAATCACTATGGCAAGCTTGAGCAATCGGGGTTTGGCAAGTATCTGGATAAGGCTGAGGATATGCTCCGTAAGATGGCCAAGAAGTCTGATTCTGAGTCCGGCACCAGTGACGATAAGACTAAGAAGTCTGGCGCCGGTGATAGTAAAACTAAGAAGTCTGGCACCGGTGACAGTAAGACTAAGAAGTCTGGTGCTAGTGACGGTGAAGGTGATGAGGACAAGCTGAAGAAAAAATCGGAGAAGAAGCCAGCTGCCAAAGATGATGAGGAAGAAGGTGGTGGTGGTGGGTTTGGAGATATCTTGAAGATGGCTAAAGGTTTCTTGAAGGGTTAGATTAATTAATAATCAGTCGTTAATCACATACTTGCACTTAATTCTACGGGAAACTATAACATGGTCCCGGACCATAGTATACGTGATGGTTCGGGTTGATGTTATTGACCCATATGACTTGTATTTATTTTTTATTGGTCTCTTAATTTATTTATTTTTTCTTTTCAGCCCCCTGCATGGCCCCCAACAAAGTCGAGTGATATTATTTGCTTGGACCACCACATGGCAGTACCACGTGGTAGTCCGAGACCGCAGAATAATTTCTCTAATTCTACTGCTCTGTGTTTAATTAGGCCCATATGGGCCTATTGCTGGCCTCTGCTTGTTGTTTTGTAATTTGGGCATGCGCTTCGGCCTGCATAAAAAAGTGACTTGACCACAACAAATGTTGTATATTGTAAACTTGTAATAGGTTAATGTATGTCCGATTAATAATGGGGAGTACTCTATGTGTCACCCATGCCATGTAATTGTATCTATTTCTAACCACACACACACACACACAAGTAGTGTTTTCCTTATGAATAGTGGATTGGCTATTTTACCTTCGGGCCTTGCCTACTATTTTACAAATTTGCCCACTCCATCTGTAAGCTTCCTGTGGCACTGACTGATGCTATCATGGTTATACGTGCTAGCTCCGAAAGGTAGGGACTAAATCTACTTGCTTTAATTCTAAGGATTGGCGACCCTGGAGGTCTGACTTGGATTGGATTCCTTGATATTTTCGTATGGCTTCTTTCTCTGTTTCTTGCAACTTCTTAGTTTTGTGTTGTAATATGTTGATGATAAAGTAGAGTAGCAGGGCTTCCATGCCCAATATCGCCATTTCCCCAAACACAAACCCAATACTTAACTACAGCAACATTTCCCTTTTTGAGAATTTAGGATTTCAAATTCAAATCTTGAGTCTTTCTATGATATGAATTGGAAGGAGAGGGAAAGAAATACAAATTTCAAATCCCAGCATTGAGTCCTTCAATCATATATGATTCATAAGGTCGGAATCTCATGCTTGGAGGAAGAGTGTGATAAAATAGATTTTGCAGCAATTTGGAATTCAAGAATCGAGTGTTGCTGCTGTATATGTCATTTCATATCCTAAACTCTAAAAGTTATGTATGAATTAAGCCTTTTAAAATCTGTGTTAATATGGGTGCTAACAGATTCCTCTTATTTGTGGTTTCTACTTCTGTTCTCTTTCTTCTATAGATTGTGGTCGGAGATTGTTTTATCATTGAAGGGCATCAATCTTAATGTTTATTATTTAAAAATTGTGAATTGAATATGCTGAATTAGGAATTGATATTATGCAGTTGTGGTATGGTTGGTATCACCACACACATGGAGTTAGAATATTTTTTCGATCGAACATATACTTGAATTTTAGCTTCAATAGCTTGAATTTACCAGATTGGGTTTGCGCCAGCTTGTTGGGTTTGATACTTGACTCATTTGATTAGTGTTTAGTGAAGTTATAATCTATTAATATCCTCTCTCTCTCTAGAAACCCTAGAGAATACTCTCTCGCTCTAGACGCTGTTGGTTGCACTAGTGCCTGTCCGGCTACACCTCGGCAATGGCGACGGCCTCTGACCTAGCCAACGCATGTCGGGTGCGGCTGGACGGGTAATTTGTTTTGATGCCGGGTTTCAGGATCGGAGGAGGAGATCAGGGGATGTACTTACTCCTCTCTCTCGATTGAAAGGAGTTGTTGAGTCATGGCTGCAGGCTGGGATCAGAGTGGACTTGGGGCTCTGCTGGGGCAGACCAGTGTTTGGTGACGATCGGAGGTCGGTGGGCTGTGTTCGATGGAATAGATCGACCGTTGTTCAGCTGGTTGACGGCGGTGATCAGATTGCTTGTTTGGATCTTAAGGCAAAACTTCCAGGTACGGTCTGGTGTGGGATAGGGATGGTGATCGTTGGCTTTCCTCGTTGGGGGTCAGATGGCGATGGTGTCGTTTTCGTTCGACAATAGTGGTGGGGAGACGGGGATGCAGGCGTTGCGAGGTTGCTTTTGGCTTGGGCCGGGAGGGCCGGGTACGACCCATTTTCTAATCTGACCTTTTGGGCTTGGGCACTGGTCGTAGGCTCATTATGAGCTGAAGTTTGGTTTGGGGCTCCTTTTTTGGGCGTGCCTCTTTATGTTTCAGTTTCCAATAATTCTCTATTTTTTAGGGATAGTCTAGGCACCTTTGTGCACCTAGTCTTCTAGTCTTTTTTTGTCTAGGCTTGCCATTTTGGCTTGCCTTAAGCTTGTGAGCGATCAAGTATAATGAGTGATCTATCTCTATGTACCGTCGTGGTACCACCACAACTTCTTGATTGTCTATAAATGGCAGCAGAAGGGTATGTAATGATCATTCTAGCTTCGTATCAATGATATGTCTGAGACGCATTTTCTATAAAAAAAAGTGTTTGTCAAGTTGGTTAGAAGTCAATATGGTTCTGTTCTTCCTTATTCCAGCAAAATTCAATTAATGCATAGAGAGCTCTCTCATTATCTTTGTTTTAATGCTTAGTTTATGAATTGATTTTTTTAGTAAGAATCTAATGGTACAAACAAAGTATTGGTTTTTAAAATTTACACCATATGTTCCAATGCAATATGTGAATGATATATGTCCAAAAAAAGAACAAATTGAGACATGGGGATGTTCCTCTGTTCCATATTCTTTCCAGAATACTTTATAGGCAAAATAACTCATTCTTATGATTTTTTTATTTTATTTTTATCATTTTCATTAAAGCTTTACATTTATGGTTTTTATATGTTCTTTATTTGTTTCACATGATATCACTTTCTGTAAAACCATAATTCGATGCATGTTGAAGGAATATCGATTTAGTGTGCCTTATCAAACTAGGAGTAGCAATAGGAGAGAAGGTTCTAGATTTCCCAATCCTACACGGATTGGTATTCCTTGTAACATTAGAACTAGTACTTTGTAATCCCTATATATAGGGCTCCTATTCTCAATAATAATACACACTTCTCTCATCAATCTCTCTCAATACCAATATACTTAAATACGTTATCAGCACGAGCCCAACCACAAAAGCCAAAAAGCCAAAACCCGAAAAGAATTTCATATCGCCAAAACTGCCGCAGCCCCTAGCCCGTGCTAGCATCACTGCAGCCTGCCCCGCACGCGCCCCTGCGCCCCCGTGCGCACGCTCCCGCGCCTAGCTCTCTAGCCTCGCTAGCATCTGCGCCCAGCTGCCCTGCGCTACGCGCCTCTGCGTCCGCTGCAACCTTGCTCCATACGCTGCCTCAGCAGCTTCTGCGCACCCGTGTGCTTGCTGCCCAGCAGCTCCCGCGCACCTGCAGCCCTTTGCAGCGCCCTCTGCCGCTGCAGCAGCCCCGCAGTCCTACCGCGTCCCACAACGTGCCTGCAGCTCAGCATCGCTGCCCCTGCAGCATCACCTCAGCCCCTGTTGCTTGTGTACCCTGCTGCCCCTGCAACGTCTGCATCCTAGCTACGTTTTGTAGCCCCCGTTGGCCAGCAACGCAACCTGCCGGCCACACTCTCGGCCCCATCCCATTAGTACACAAGCCTAGCACCGCCGAGCCATTAGCCACGACCAGGATTGTAAACAAGTTACAATCCCAGGTTAGGATCGAACATCCACTTCAATCCTAGCTTAGGATTAAGGTAACATATGCAATCTCGACCCAGGATCGATAGCACACCTGCAATCCTACACGCCTGCATCGACACGCGCGTGATCCAAATACAAGTAAGTATTCAAAAGAGTAAGTTTTGAAGTTCCTATAATTCAAAATTTAATTTTTCCGGGGACTTACAAAATCCTTTCTTCTACATCCCACCTTTCTGTAACGTGGGTTCGATTTGCTAAAAGCAGAATCGTGGGGATTCACGCCACATACGAACTAAGAGCGTTCGTAATCTTCGGACTAAGAGCGTCCGTGAGCATCGATTTTTACGAACTAAGAGCGTTCGTAGGCTACGGACTAAGAGCGTTCGTAAGCATAAAAATCTGACCATATAAGCGTCATTAATTGGTTTCAATCTGTGGTGACCCGAGAGGGGGGTCCCACAGCGCCGCGATTCCGAGCCAATGAGAAACCGACATGTCACGAATGGCATCCCGATAACTCATTAACCCGAAAACGCAAGGCCTTTTGGGTTTGGACTGTTGGTTCACAAAACACTTTCTTGGACAAATCATTCTAGCAACCTAATAACAGATTTTCAAATGCGGAATTCAAAGTGGGCTAAAGGATTTGGGCTTATAATAGGAGCCCAATTTGGAAAATAACAAATCACTAAGTAAATACAAGTATGAGAGACGCGCCCCAGGGTTACGGGTCTCCCAAAGTTTTGTAAATAAGTGAGTAGAAAACAAACAATTAAATAAGAAGTAAATAGGTAAGTTACTTCAAAATCCGATAAGGGACCAAAACCATCTCTTGATAAAGCTAAAGAGAAATGCGCCAAGCCGGGTCATGTGCCTCCCCTGTACGCTTCCCGACTACATGCTCGAAACCTGCACACTATAGTAGGGGTGAGCTTTCGTCCTCGCATGCCCAGTAGAGGCCGACCCAACCATGCTAGGTTTGAAAAATAATATACTTGAAAATATTACTACATAATATTGTGCACGTTTATCGAAAAATGCTTTAAGAAAAGTGGCAACCACAAACATTTGTTTTCTTTCATAAAACATGTGCAGTATGCTTCACACACTTGGAGCTCCGAGATACTTACCTGCCGGCTAAAATAAGATAAATCAGTGACCGACCTGGTTCGTCCTGAGTCGAGAACCAGCCAACTACTCTGTAGTACTTCCGACTACAAGTAGCGAAAGTGTCCATTTCCTGGCCCTGAGTCTCCTATGACTGGTTCACTGTCTATACTCACTTTTTCTCGACAAACATAGGAGCACGGCCCCCTCCGGAGGTTCACGGTTATCGACACCGTGGGATCCCTAGGAATCTACGCGTCTAGGTCTCATTCACTTTCAGGTCACAAGTACACACATACAAGGGTACAGTATCTGAACATGCAAGTCTAGCCTCGGTTTTCACAATTTGCAATTATCAGTTCTGAAAGCACATGTATCACGAGGCATCGACTAATGAACAACCAAAACGTACTTGCAGGCAACATAATATTATACTAGAGCATTCCACATATAACGAAAAGCCTCTAACAAGGAAGGGACAGCTCACCCTACCTGGATATGGAGTGCTCGTCCACATTCGGGTTCGTTTTCGACTTTCGATCATTTGTCCAAATCCAAGTGCATACGCTCGAATCCTTTGACAAAAACTAAATCCGATAAGTACTCAATTCATAACTCATTTTCTTAATTTCTTTATGAGTTACCAATTTAACTTGAATCGATATTTAATGGTAACCATTCCCGAACAATTCACTTAACGTAGTAAACTCATTCGGGAGATGGTGATCACACTTCCTTACATGTTAAAATTTCGGTCAACCGGTTTGACCTCATTTTATTTAGCCTTTAAACCTTAAGCAATTAAATAGCAACCACCATCCCCGAATAATTTCATTATACGATAAATTCGGGGTATGATAGGTTTGGACTATTTCTATTCACGGACCTTAAATTGAACATCCCACATATTAATTCACTTATCCAAAACCAGTCCATTCTTATTTACCACTTTTCTCATGCATTTGACCAAACCACCCATTCCATTCTTATTTTACATTTCGATGTCGATAACAAATTCATCCTTTTAATTCTCAAGATAATTATCCTCTATTCAATAAGCCGATTCATACTTAATCATGCCAAGTTTCCAACATAACTATTAATACACAAGCAGCATAACCATATCTCTTTTTGTTTACTCAGTAATGCCATAACTTCTATCACTACAAACAACACACAACCATATAGATCCCAAAATGCACAGTCCCCTTACCATTCTTCTTTTCCAAAACAGAAACCAGTTTCATCGTAGCTGCAATCCCACCAACAGTCACTCGAATTCCTGGCAGCAGGACAAGTTCAGTAATCCAATTCTCAACCAAATTCATATTCAACACAGAGTTCATGACCCTTACCTCAATCCATTTTCAATGGAAACTGACCCAACAGTTCTTGTTCTCCAAATCTTCAAACTCCCAGATTCCAAAATCTCTCAAAGCAGAACAACAACTAAATTAATTAATCCCAACGTCCAAACAACAATCAAACTCATAACTCAAAGGCCTGCATTCCTTACCCATTTTCAGTTCTGCCGAGACCACACTCTTCACCCTGTATCGCACCCATTTCCCATTTCAATCGAAACTGACCCAGGAGCTTCTTCTCTCCAGAAATCCCAAATTCGCAGACTCCACAAAACCTCACACAGTCCAATTAAATGACAGAGTTAGGGATTTCAATCTAGATCAAACCAGAAGCCTCAACTAAGGAGAAGGGATAAAAATCCAGCTTACCAGACGAAGAGGATAAGCTGGTGGCGCTCACGGCGGCGTCCACGGTGGATGTTGTGGTCCACGTGCTATAACCGGCCCGTGTAGCGCGTGCGGTGGTCCTGGTCGGGATCGGAGGTCGGCGTCTCAGAAACAGGTGGGTAGTGAGGCGCTGATTACATCTATGGTGGTAGTTTAGCTCGATTTGGGCTAGAGGTTGGGGAACGAAGGCATGCAGAACTAGCTACGAATTCCGGCGAGCTCGTACGGTGTTTCCCGGCGTTGAAGACGAAGAGGACCCTCTGGGTTTTACTCCACTTTGCTTGCTGAGTAGAATGACAGTGGCGGAAGGGCGAGGAAATCGCCGGAAACTGGCGAGGGTCGAGGAATAGTGGCGTCGCACCCTTGGGTTGTCGCGTATAGAGGCTGCCGGCGGTGCATGTCGACGGTAAGGCTCGGGTTATGGTCGGGTTTAGGTGCTGCATCGACTGGTGGAGGCGATGTGGTGAGGTGGTGGCCGGAGCTGGAGTCTCCGGTGATGGCGGAGAGCGAAGATGAGAAAGAAAGGTCGAGCTAGGGTCGGATTTGGGTGCTGGATCGACTGGTGGTGGTGGTTTTGTGAGATGGTGGCCGGAGATGGTGTTTTCCGGCGCTGGCAGTGGGAGGACGAGAGAGTGAGGTCGGGGAGAGAGAGAGTGTGCGGCCGAGAGTGAGGGAGAGAAATGAGAGTTTAGATGTTAGGGTTTTCCACTTTTCCTATTTATACCCATGAGTGTGGAATGACGGTTTCACCCTTAAGACAAATTACGGAACTCTCCTAGCTTACTGCTTTCCGTTTTTGGGCTCGTAATCTTTCTTTTCTTCGTTTTTCATCGAGAACTTCCTAAATTATTTCTCGACTTCGTCCTAGGCCCAAACCCGATCTCGTGAAAATCCAAAATCCAAAACTTTGTTACAACTCAATTTATCATCTTCGAAAATTCAACAAACTGTCGCCTCACTAAACTTCTGTAACCTTCTGGCCCAAAACGAAGGACTCTGGCCCAAACTTAAATCATAAGGCCCAATAGGTGGTCTTGACACCAAAACAATTTCCAAAATCGATTTCTTCATTTAAATCACCTTTTAAAAATTAAACAAAATTTACGGGGGCTCACACAATCCATATCCAAAAATTTGGAAACTATCAACAAAGACAGTGGTTATAACTTTTTCTCACTAGGCGTACTCAAGAGTAATTGTGATGTCTAGGCAAGGTTTGAACTGAGAGAACGGTCTTAAAAGTGAGCAACGCTCCACCAAAATCTCGCCTTACCTTACCTGGTCACAACCAAATTGGAATTACCAAACGGATTGAGTAAACTACTACTTGTCTAAGCTTGATTATCCTTTTTTGGATTAAATTTAGAAACTTTGACGAAATCATTGGCTTTCATTGAAATAAAGTGTCGATTTTGATTTGAACTTTATTAATTTCAAGTATGTTTCCCGGAGAGCTAGAATGCCTCGTGGATAGTGCTACTACGCACACCATACTTCGAAATAGGCAGTTATTTCTTGAGATGACGCCTACTCGATCTTCTGTGACTACGATGGCTGGATCATCTCAATTGATTCATGGTCGAGGACCAGCTCAATTTCTGTTGCCAAATGGCACAATTTTAAATGTCACCGAAGCTCTTTATGCTCCTAGGGCAGGAAGAACCCTTTTGAGCTTCAAAGATATAAGAGCCAATGGTTTTCATGCGGAAACGCATTGTGAGAATGGACAAGAGTTCCTTTGCATCACCTCTAATGACTACGGACATAAAAGAGTCTTAGAGAAACTTATGTGTCGCTCTAGTGGGTTGTATGCAACCACTATTCGAGTCATTGAATCCAACCATGTCATGAGAGATGATTTATGGGATTCCGACACATATAGGCTTTGGCACGACCGTTTGGGACACCCTGGTCGTGACATGATGATCCGTATATTAAAGACTTCACACGGACATCCCTTTTTCAGAACGAAAAGAAGTAAAACTCGGTTTTTGGACACCGAAGGAGCCCCTGCGCCTCACGGCGCCGTTCACCCCCAAATCCGGCCATCCTTGGCCTGCGCCGCCTTCCCCCTGCGGCCTCAGGGTGGCATTGACGCCACCAAGGCTCCTTTGTCTCCAACTTTTACTTCTAAAGTCAATTGTGACTTCGTGGCTCAACCAAAATCCTCATTGGTTGTTTCTAAAGCCCATCATTCGTTCTGCAAAGCCTGCTCTTTAGCAAAGTTAGGATCGAGACCATCCTATGCAAAGGACACCAAAGAAAATATATCATTCTTGCAAAGAATCCAAGGTGATATTTGTGGACCTATTCAACCATCATGCGGACCATTTCGATATTTTATGGTATTGGTTGATGCATCGACACGCTGGTCACATGTCATGCTATTGTCCACAAGGAACGCTGCATTTGCTAAACTCCTAGCACAAATAATTAAGTTAAGGGCTCACCACCCTGATCATCCTATTAAGTCTATAAGATTAGACAATGCTGGAGAGTTTACATCAAAGACTTTTGATGATTATTGCATGTCCATTGGGATTGATGTTGAACATCCTGTTCCTCATGTTCACACCCAAAATGGTCTCGCAGAAGCCGCCATTAAACGACTACAAATGGTCGCTAGGGCATTGGTAATGCGCACCAATCTCCCTATTTCTGCTTGGGGCTATGCAATATTGCATGCAACTGTGCTTATTCGTCTGAGGCCCACTGCCACTCAACCCTTCTCTGCGTCCCAGATGGTTACTGGGTATGAGCCTAATGTCTCACACTTACGCATATTTGGGTGTGCAGTTTATGTGCCAATTGCGCCGCCACAGCGCACCAAAATGGGTCCTCAACGACGATTAGGCGTTTATGTTGGATATGATTCTCCAACGATTCACTATGCGAAAATGTGCTTCAGACGACACACATCAGACGACATAAGTTTTGTTTTATGTCGTCTGAGTTTTTCAGACGACATAATTTTTTTTTGTGTTGTCTGAATATAGACTAAAACCATACTCGTTCAATTTGAAAAAATGGTGAGCATTCAGACGACACATTTGTGTAGTTGTAAAAGATGATGATTTCCTATCTCAAATGTGGAGGGATATCCAAAATTTGATCAGGTACTTTTCCCTCTCAAATAGCCGAACTCTAGTTGACAAGAAAATGTTGTGACATTTAGACAACATTTAAATGTCGTCTGAGTGTGGAGCTTGTTTTAAAATTTTTGAAGTTATTTTGACTTGTGCTTTTTTACATAGAGATAGACCTCGACACCTAATTAAAGTCATTTTCTCTTGTCCTTCAACTCTCTCAGCTTGACCTAGTTAGCGCGAAAACGAAAAACTCAAACCCCAGCCTCTCTCCTTCTCTCTCAACTCTCCAAGATCTCGATTCTCACTCTCTCTTTCATCTTCTCACTCTCTGGATTCTTCTTCTTCTCAGTCTCTACTTCATCTTTTGCATCTGGATTAATGGAGCTCTCCAGCAACAAATAGAGCTATTTTCGATTCCGATATTGGTAAGCAATTTAGGGTTTCAATTGTTTTTTAGTTTAGTTTTTCGACTGGGTTCAATCTTCGATAGATTTTAGGGTTTTATCTGCAGATTTTGGGTTTGCTTATTATCCAAAATTTCGATTTTGGGGTTTGATTTCGATTAGGTTTTTCTTCTATTTGGGGATGGGGGTGATTGAAATGGATATAGCTATATTGGGATTTTTTTCTTGGGGATTTGTCTTCGATTTAGTGATGTGGTTTTCCTTCGATTGAAATGGATATGTGTTGGGGTTTTGTTTTCCATGTTGTTTGACAAGAACTCTTTCTTCTTTCAATTAAAACTGATTTGGGTTTTGGGGTTTTGAGTTTGGATAATTGTTCTTCTATTTTGTAACATGTTTCTTCTGTTTTGTTGGCCTTGATAGGGAAACACAATCAGCAGACTGATATTGGTATGTTTCTTTCACCTGATGGTACATTAATCTTAGAGACTAATCCAGGATCTAAATGGGCAAGTTTTGTATTAAAGCATATATCTGGACCTTAAGTTTACCAGTTTTAGTAGGCATAGATTAGGCTCTGCAATTGTTCACCTCCTTCAACTTTCACACATGGTCTTCGCTGCAGGGAACCAACTTGCAGTTGGCAAGGAAACAGGAAGGCATCCCGTACTTGATTTTGGAGCCTATTTGATTTTCTATCTGTGAGTTAGACCTTTTTATATTCTTAATTCTTATCCTTTTCTTCCTTTTGTGGTAGTTTCTTTAGTTAGTTCTGTTATATATATATATATATATATATATATATATTTGGTTATTAGATAATGGTTTTTAGTTTATCACTTTTGTTATATTGCTTTCTTTTAAATTTGGGGAGATAAGAATGATGGTTGCCAACTAAAGTGAGGCAAGGAGACGGGAAAGAAAAAAGAAAGAAAAGAGAAACAAGGAGAAGAAGGGAAGAAAGAAAAGAAGAAGAAGAAGAAGAAGAAGAAGAAGAAGAAGAAGAAGAAGGGGAAAGAGAACAGAGAGGAAGGAAGAGAAAAGAAAGAGAAGAGAGGGAGGAGGAGAAAAGCAAGGCAATCAGGGAGAAAGAAAGAAGAAGAAGGGAAAAGAGGGAGCACGGGGAAGAGAAAGAAAATAGGGAAAAGAAAAGGAAGAAGAGAGAGATGAAAAGAGGAAAAAGAAGGAAAATAGAAGGGAGGGGAGCACGACTAGTTAAAAAATAAAGAAGAACGAGAAGTAGAAAGAGGGAGACGGACAGGGAATGAGAAGAGAGAATTGGAGAGTTTGGGGCTTTCCTCAAACTCTGCGATTGGGTATTTCTAGATTGGAGGAGAGTAAAGCTATAGAATGGTGTGAGTTTCGATTTGGGTGTTAGAAGAAGAAGAAGGAGATGAACGAAGGAGAATGGGAGTTTGATTTTGCTGCTCTTGAAACTGAACTGTGGGAAGGCAAAGGGAGGAAGATTTCAGAAGTGAAGGGTTTCCATTCGGCCTGTTCAGTATCTATGGTTGTTTTCCAATTGTGAGTGACTCTTCTGATTTCAATCTTTCTTCAATTTCTATTTCTCTATTGGTCTTGCTTGGATTGCTTGGATTTTAATCTTGGTCTTGTGAAGTGGTTTGTGTCGTCTATCACTTTTCAGAGTCAAGTAAAGTATTGTGATGTTTGAGTAAATGAGAAGGGTGTGGGTTTGGTGTGCTTGTGGTGGCCTAATGATTATCGGTTGTTTTGAGCTGTGTGACCTCTATACTTATTTGTTTTTTTTTCTCTTTTATCGTTTTGAGAATTTGGGAGGCTGCTGTTGTATAGTTGATCTTTTTCTTATTATAGGTTGTTCTAGCCTTTACAATGACAGAATGATAATAGACCTTTTGTTTATGTATTTTGATTTCTACCTTGTGTTTTAGAGATGGTTAGACTTTCAATTTGTTTAAATGTCAGTTCTCCAATTGGGAGTGACTTCTTTACTTTACGATTTTACTTGATTTCTATATTGCTCTTTTGGTCTCTGCTTTGAGTTGAAATCATGGTCTTGAGAAACGATAATCTGTCAAGTATTGGTTCTCTCAGTAGTTCATTTGTGATGATTGATCATATGAACAACGATGTGGTCTCTTAGTATTTCATTTGTGACGGTCGACTATATGAACGGTGATGTGGTTTCTTTGCTTGTGGAGGTTTGATTTTTAATCGGATAGTTTTTTTTTTTGGTCGTATAATCGGATAGTTTTAAAAATCTATTTTTCTAGTTCGTATTTCTTTATTTGGTTGCCTATTTGTTTACATGAGAAACTTGTTTTCCTCTTTGGTATCATGGTTTGTCTTTCAGTTAAATCTCTAAAGTTTGGTTGGGGTTGGTAAACTGTGAGGTTTGGGAGGCAAGTGTGTTTGAAGGAGGATTTTTTGGGGGGGTTTTAGTGCAGGGTAAAGTTTCTGAAATTTGCAGGTCTCTAGAAGTATAGAGCTTTATGGATTGTTCTTAGTTGTTCCTGTTTTGCTTCTGCATAGGATTAATGCAAAGGACTTCTCTGCTTTGATATTTTCCTTTCATTATATCAATTTCCCCACTGATATTACTTTGGAGATTGAGAGGCTGGTATTGATGCAGGTTCTATCATGACAATACCTAAAGGCAGGGTCTAGCCATCTCCAGTTCCCGACAGGTGGAGGCTCACTGAAATTCTTGTAACTGGGGTTGCTCTGGGTAGTTACTTGTCACTAATGACTCTCATATTCTTCTAGGTAGCCACTGAACTGACTTCTTTCTTGTAAGTGGTAGTGGTCTCCCTTCTGTTATCATATTACGAAGAACTTATAAACTCTTAAGTTTCCATTGTTGCTGACATAATGTAGGATGTCATTTGAGATTTTAGTCATTCTAACACATAACCATGGTCATTTTTTCTCTTCCTTTTAAGTTAGCAAAACTTTTAGTTCAGATCATCCTTTGCTGTAATAATAAAGGAAACAATGAATAGCAATTTGTTAGTCAATCTCTTGATTTATGATAATGACTTCTCTTCTTGCAGAATGCATTCTCTGTAGTAAGTTTCAATCAACATAACTATAAGATGGCAGTTCTGCCTGATTATACTGCATAGGAAGAGAGAGTTGTCTTCTTGTGATATTCGTAATTTTTTTTAATGAGTGCTTGTTACCTAGACTAGTAACTTGGTATTGTCCCACTGTTGTGCTTATTGTTTTCTTTTTCTTCTTTATTGTATTATCTTTGTTCTATTGTGCTTGCTATTGTGTGGACTGAAACAAGGCTTCTTCTTCTTTTTCTTTTTCTTTAAAGTTTGCTCTTATAATTGCTTGACGTGGCTAGAGTTTAGAAAGACACCAAACTAGTTTACCTTTTGGCTATTCAAACATTGTTCTTATCTGAACTTGTAAAGGGAGGGTGCTGGAGCTTTTAGGAGTGGGTAGAGAACTTGCTTTGGACAGGAAATTAGGTCGGAGAAGAGAATAAACGATAAGAATTGAGTTTGGTTTGGGTATTGACGAAACTATGGGGAGATCAATATTTTTGGTTTCTCAACGGATTTTGAAGGTTAATTTCCTTCTTTCTTCATTTTGTTTTGACTCTTGAAAGAGGAGCTGGAACCTTGTTATTTGTAGTGTGATTTTGTTGGTTTTCTTTTGTTGTTCAACATCAATTTTTCATGCACACAAGGTGTTTGACAAAATGATTCTAAATTGCTTTACTCTGGTTACCACGTAGTCTTGGAGTATTTTTATTCATTACTTTTGGTTGTTTATCTTACTAAGTCATGAATAACTATTCAATTAAAGAGTTCTAAGGTTGGGTACTTTTGTGTGTTTTGAAGGACCTATTTTGTGGTTAGAGGACCTATTTTGTACCAGGTGAAAGTCTTACCAAAAGAAGCTACCAACTGTATGTTGATTTTGTTAAACAGAGAGTACGTGTAATCATACTCTGAAACTTCTGAATGTGTGGGTGTTTAAACTTGTATATTGTATATATGCAGAGATTGCAAGCATGCTGATATCACTGGAGGAAAAATTTAGAAAGTAAAGTTCCAGATATTGCAAAATCTGGATTTACATCGGCATGGTTGCCGCCATCAACTCATTCCTTTGCCCCAGAAGGTTGGTGCATGAAATTCATCAAGTTGATTTTTATTCTTTCTACATATAGATGACCAGATCATTGTGTCCACTTTGCTTTCCTCATATTGTAGGTTACCTCCTTCAGAACATATATTCCCTCAATTCTAAATATGGATCTGAGCGCCAATTAAGAGGTTTACTAAAAAAAATTGGGTTACCTCCCTCAGAACATATATTCCATCAAATTGGGTTTATTTATTTACAGCTTACTCTGTTTTGTGTTTCCGAATATTCAATTAGTTATGCAACTAAATATGTGAAGGAGTATATTGAAGGAGCAAAACCAATTTTTTCCGCTGGGGAGTATTGAGATTCTTGCAACTACAATGGTCATGGTTTGGACTACAACCAAGGTATAATATATTGATGTTTATTGAGCACCAATTCAACAAATCAGATCAACGAACCACAGTCACTTCAGTTATTCTATATGAATAAAGTTATATAGGCGTGATGAAGCTCTACTCTGAATAACTAAATTACCTCAAGGTTGATAGTATTAGTTAATATAGAAAGGCTAGCTTGAATTTAGTAGTAATGACGTTACTTTGGCTCTCTCTCTCTCTCTCTCAACTGCATTTGACTTCACAACCAAGGGAGTTCTTCAGGTATTATCCATTTTCAATAGGACTGAGATGTTCAACTCCCAGCTGACTGCTACACCCACATATGCACACATAAAATCTTTCTCTTGAGTAGACAGCTGCATTTGTTCTTGTTTTGACCATTGGATATGAGTGCCCCAAGTATGCTTGGTCATGTTATATTAGTTCATTTCTACAGGACTGACATCTTAATTGAGATTTCCTATTAACATGTTATGTTTGTTTCTCCTCCATTTTGGTGATAATCATCCATGCTTCTGTGTAGGAAGCTGTCAAGGGACAATTATGGAGCTTACGTGATCCCCAGGGGAAGCCACCAGGTGTAATGCAGTAGTACAACTAGCTAGTTCCTATATTTAACTTGTGTCTAGTAGAAATTCTTCCTTCATTAAGTATTTGGACTTGTCTGCAGATTCAGATTAGTAGATATGGGCCATTTTGAACTAATGCTCATGATTAGGTTTGTGTACATGAGACAATGGTGGATTGGTGAAAATTGCAATGAATGATTTTGGATGTGTATTTTATGGTTTTATGAATGGACAATTTTAATGTTTAGATGAATGCATACCAAGTGTAACAGGGGACTACTAATATGTGTTATCTCAAATTGCAAGCTACAACAAAGCACACTAAAATGTGTGGTTGCAGCTGAACAAAAACAACACAAAAAACAATTAGAAGTCTATTGTCTTTTTGGCATTGGGACGACAGAAAATTGTAGTCTAAATGGCAAAACAACAACGTAAGTTAGACGAAAGTGTTGGCTAAAGCGTATAATAACAACAAATAAGTGTGGTTGGAATTACTCACAGACAATATAAAAGACCTAATAAAAGACCTTTCACACAACACTTAAATGTCATACAAACCTACCCTAGAACGACACTTAATTGTCCTCTGATGCTCTTTACGACCACATATAATTGTCGTTTAAAGTAAATTAGCACAACCTTTAATTGTTGTTGTATGAGAGAAGACACTACATATGAGTCTTCATATTTCTTATTTAAGGGCATTCAGACCACACAAATAAGTCTTGCAATATGCTTCACAGAATAGTATTTAAAAAATACTGTCATTGTTTTGTTTATCAGACAATACAAAACCGTTGTTTGAATGCTTTTAAAGAAACAGATCTCAATGTTCCCAAAATGCAAAACTCATCAGACGACACATTTTTTATGTCGTCTGAAAATTCAGACGACAGAACTCTTCTGTCGTTCGATACGCCCAAGAGACGACATCGTACTAGACGACACATTTTTGTTCGTTCAGACGACAGAACTGTTCTGTCGTCTGAAGGCCTTTTTGACATAGTGATTATCCGCTACATAGAACCCTTGACAGGCGATCTCTTTACCGCTAGATTTGCGGATTGTCACTTCGATGAGACAGTCTTCCCGTCGTTAGGGGGAGATAAGAACATCAATGTTCAACAGGAACGACAAGAATTGTCGTGGTCTGTCCCTACTCTGTCTCATCTTGATCCCCGAACCGCACAGTCCGAAATTGAAGTGCGGAGAATTCTCGATCTTCAGAACGTAGCAGAATCGATGCCTGATGCGTTTTCTGATATCGCTAAAGTGACGAGATCACACATACCTGCTGCAAACGTGCCTGCAAGGATTGATGTCCCTAAAACTAGAGGACATGACGCCAACTCAAGAGGATATGAGCATGGCGCCAACGTCCCCTCTCACAGTGATGGTGACGTTTTGGCTAGGCCCATGGCTCCTGCCAGGTAGCGCGGGAGGCCCATAGGTTCGATGGATTCTCGCCCAAGAAAGAAAGCGAGTTTGGCACAAAATAATCCATTAATCATCAATGTGAATAATCCATCTCATGAGAATATTCCGGATTATAGTTATGTCCAAGAGACATCATTGGGGGACGCTCCAATGTCAGAACCAACTCCAGAGAATAGAGAGATCTCCATAAATTACACTAGTGTATATGAGATGATGGATAGAAATTCTATGGCGGTTGATGATGCATTTGCATATCATATTGCAAAAGGAATTATAGAATATGATGATATCGAACCTCGCTCTGTTGAAGAATGTCAACGAAGAGCAGATTGGCCTAAATGGAAAGATGCGATCCAGGTTGAATTGGATTCACTAACAAAGAGACAGGTATTTGGGCCTGTAACGCAGACACCCCCAAGTGTAAAGCCTGTTGGCCATAAATGGGTCTTTGTTAGAAAGCGTAATAAGAAAAATGAGGTGGTAAGATATAAAGCCCGCCTTGTGGCGCAAGGTTTCTCACAACGCCCTGGAATCGACTACGAGGAGACATATTCTCCCGTAATGGACGTTATAACGTTCCGCTACCTTGTCAGTTTGGTAGTTTCCGAAAAACTTGACATGCAGCTTATGGATGTGGTTACAGCATATCTCTATGGGGATCTAGATTCAGAGATATATATGAAGGTTCCAGATGGACTTCAATTACCCAAATCAAGTGGCTCTAAACCACGGAGCGCGTTTTCAATAAGATTAAAACGCTCAGTATATGGATTAAAACAATCCGGACGGATGTGGTATAACCGTCTAAGTGACTACTTGATTGTGAAGGGATATATTAACAATGAAATATGCCCATGCGTGTTCATTAAGAGAACAAGTTCCGGATTTGCAATCGTAGCAGTTTATGTCGATGACATGAACCTAATTGGAACTCTAGATGAGTTGAAGGAAACTGCTAAATACTTGAAATCCGAATTTGAGATGAAAGATCTTGGGAAAACACGATTTTGTCTCGGTTTAGAACTCGAGCACCGTAGTGATGGGATTTTGATCCATCAGTCTGCATATACTCAGAAAATCCTAAGGCGCTTTAATGAAGATAAAGCAAAGCCTGTGAGTACTCCCATGATTGGTTGTAGTCTTGAGCCCGAAAAAGATCCGTTTCGTCCAAAGGATGAAGACGAAGAACCATTTGAGGCCGAAGTGCCCTATTTAAGTGCAATAGGCGCATTATTGTACTTAGCTCAATGCACAAGACCAGACATCTCTTTTGCAGTGAACTTGTTAGCTCGACATAGCTCTGCGCCAACACGCCGCCATTGGATTGGTGTAAAGACAATCTTTCGATACCTAGGAGGTACGATTGATATGGGCCTATTCTATCCCTACAGAGAGAATAACGGAAATTTGGGATCGGACCCCAAGAGGCAAAGAGCCACCGTTCAAGAAGTAGCCGCCGACCATGTTGCCGCCGCCAGCGCTGCCGCCGTCCATGGTGGCCGGCCCCACCCTACTCCCCTCCATCAAAACGACAATGATGTTTTGATGGGATTTGCTGATGCAGGGTACCTCTCTAACCCTCACAAAGGTCGCTCCCAAACTGGTTATGTCTTTACCATGGGAAGCACTGCGATATCTTGGAGGTCTACGAAACAGACCCTTGTTGCTACTTCCTCGAATCATGCAGAGATTATTGCTCTACATAAAGCCGTTCGTGAATGTATATGGCTAAGGTCTGTGATTCGACATATTCAAGGAAGTTGTGGTTTGAAGTCTACCACAGATGAACCTACATGCATTTATGAGGATAATGCAGCTTGTATTGAACAAATGAAGTTAGGTTTCAACAAAGGCGACAACACCAAGCATATATCGCCTAAGTTCTTTTATAATCAGCAACAACAATCACTTCTAAAGATTGAAGTGAATCAAATCCGATCAGAGGATAATGTAGCGGACTTATTCACTAAGTCGTTACCTAAATCCACATTCGAGAAACATGTGAAGAGCATCGGATTGAGAAAGTTATCCGAACTCCCACGATTGTAGCAATCAGGGGGAGATATCGACATCAGGGGGAGTTATGATGTCTACATGTTCGATCTCGAAGAGTGAAGGACGTGTTGTGCTCTTTTTGTCTTCGACCAGGGTTATTTTTATCCCACAGGGTTTTTGTTACCTGGCAAGGTTTTTAACGAGGCAACGGATGAAGCGTCACCACCAAGTTTGAAGCGGCACAAGGGGGAGTGTTGAAGGAATATCGATTTAGTGTGCCTTATCAAACTAGGAGTAGCAATAGGAGAGAAGGTTCTAGATTTCTCAATCCTACACGGATTGGTATTCCTTGTAACATTAGAACTAGTACTTTGTAATCCCTATATATAGGGCTCCTATTCTCAATAATAATACACACTTCTCTCATCAATCTCTCTCAATACCAATATACTTAAATAATGCCTAAATTCTTTATCTACTTCTAATTAGTAGCACTAACTATCTGGAACTTGGAGGTTTCCATATGAAAAGTCAAATAAGTCTAGACCTTTGGACAATATCGTTTATCTATTATGCAATCACTATAGTTCCATCAATAGCACATCTATAACAAAAAGACCCGCAACAAAGAGCGGATTATCTAACTAGTGTCAGAACTAAAATGTTGATATTGGAATGTAGCAATGTTGTTAAATTATGGGTGAGGCATGAGCCTTGTGTGGTTGTCTATTCAATCCTAATTTTTTTGAATTACGTCCTAACACAACCTTTACAGTATACCACACTTCCATGCTAAATATGATCCAAAGTAGTATAGGTCATACTTGCTTCATGTAAAAGAATTCACCCAAGTAGGATGATCATGAATGATGGCATGAATAACTTGTTGCTAGTACTATGTTCATCACTTGATATTATTTCAAGGTACAATGTTTATTCATAGGGAAAATTTCATGAATAGTACCCGAAGTAAGGGTCACTACGAATTTCAGTACAGCAAGTTCCAAAACATAAATTTTGGTACATCAAATATGAAATGTATTTCATATACGTACATGACGTCAGTAACTCCGTCAGTCCGCATGCCATTACTCACATAATGAAGGGCAGAATTGATTTTTCATTTGTTAATGGGTTTCTTCTCTCTCACACTCTCTCCGTCTCTTTGACTCTCCCTCTCTCCCAACCTCGCTCACCGAATCCAAATACCTCCACAGCTCACCAATGGCCCCCGAGGACCTCTCCTCCATGTCCACCACCGCTGCTACAGGAGCCCCAAGGCCTGGCTCGCTCGCGTTGTTCCTCTGCCACATGTTTCTCGCTCCTCTCATATTGACTTTCTCTGTATTATCTCTAAGCTTTCAAGTTTCAATCTCTTCCTTCTCTCTTCTTTCTCTCAGGTCTGCCATCTCTGTTCTTCTCTCTGCCTGCTTTGCACCATTGGCATCACCAACTACAATCAGAGGTCCGAGTTCGACTCGGACTCAGACTCTCGCAACATGTCGGACTCGGTGGCGTTTTTCGAGTTGATGTGTCAGCGGTAGGCGGATAAAATCTGAGGGTGTTCGTCTTCTTCGAGCTCAAATTGGCGATCGCCCTAAAGCCCAAACACTGCCAAGCTTGGTGTCGAGAAATTTGATAGTGGCAATGGTGGCCGCTTCTCACAACCTCATTTACCCAGCCTACAACTTCTCTGTCATCCAGTATTTTCATCGCTTTCCCGCAACAACATCACATCCTTCGGGTCTAATTCTTTAGTTTTGACTTCCTTCAAATAGGTATTTTTGGTCTACACCTCTTGGTGAGCTGTGGAGGTATTTGGATTCGATTTACTATGCGCGAAGAATAGCTTAGGAGCCCACTCTTTTCGATTCGTTCTGGGAGGACCAGCGGTTGTCGTCAGCTGTGATGGGAGGACGCTGTGTTGAAAGGGTGGTGGTGCTGCTTGCACGCTGCACTGTGCAAGCAGGTGAGAGAGAGAGAGAGAGATTGTGCCCAGAGTAAGAGAGATGGAGAGCTAGGTGCCCAGAGTAAGAGAGATGGAGAGCTGGGTGCCCACAGTAGGAGAAGAGAGAGGGCGAAGTGCTCATAGTAGAAAATTTGAAGAGACTGTTTTACCCCTTAAAATACGGCCAGCTGGCACCAAACTAACAGCGTCAATGACGTCGTGTATGCTTACTGATCAGTTTTGAAACCTCATGTACCAAAGTTTATGTTTTGGAAATTGCTGTACTGAAATTCGTAAGGGTCCATAGTTCAGGACCACTTACCAAATTTTTCCCTTATATTCATATAAACATTACTTCATAATTTTGACAGTATTTCAGTTGCTTCATTGAGATAATGGAAGAAATTACAACATCCACTCCACTGATAAGTTCCAACCTTTACATTGAGATAAAAAAAATAAAAAAAAACAAAAAAGTAGAACTTGGCAAACGCGTGTCAACATGCTAGTTATTAGTAGGTAACTTTATAATTAAAATGTGTAATAAGAAAACATTTTACACGGAGAAAAATGCTTTTCTCTCTAACCCTTGCAAGAGAGGCGTCTCGACCGCGGCTAGCCTTGGATGGTGGTGGTCTTGTACCTGCGACAGTGAAGGGGGTTGTTTCTCTTTTCTCTCGTCTAATCCACGGTTGTGATGGGCTTGCTCGATGGCTATCCGTGTCCATAGGCTGCAACGTACCTCTTTCTTCTTGCTATTATCACGGTTCGTGATGGCAGTGGTCGAGGATTTCTATTCGAAGACTCTCTCGGGGTGGGGACCGAAGATGGTCTGGTATTTGCTATGGTGTCAGCTCCTGGAGATCCGACTCTTTGTGGTGGTGAGGGGCTGGTTTTTGGCTACGGCGTTGGAGGCGCTGTAGAGCAGTCCTCTCTGGTTTGCGGTGGCGGCGGCTCTGGGATTGTAGAGCGGCTGCTGGCAGTGTGGGAGGTGCAGGTTTGCTCGGGGAAAGAACCAACTACGGGTTCTCTACCTTTGTTGGTGGGTTGCACCTCTATTGCTTTTAATGGTGGCGGTGGCGGCGTCGCCGTGAGTACAAATGCATACATGGTCGATTTCCGACGTCAGGGGAGGCCACATGTCGAAAACTAAATTCACGGTCTCCAATTCACGTGGGAACTAAATTCACGGTATTCAATTCTTGTTTAATTCATGGTAGATTGGTACCAGATGAAAGTACCATTATTTTCAATGGTTTTATACTCATAAGTAAGTAGTCAAATAAAAAACCACCAAATAGTTTAATAGTGACAAGGATCGTACACTCATGAATGTTGCATTTTTAGAGTTAGTAGAAAAATAATAAAGTAATATGTGATGTGCATTTCAGCTCATTTATACAAATGCTTGATATATAATTTGAATAAACAATAAAAAGAAATTTAAAATAATATACAACAAAATGTATATTATGTATCTTTTAACAATGCACAAACTATTATCAATATGTTATCGTCTTTGTACAACAAAGATTAGAGCAAAATTTAAAAGACAAATATATTTACTAGATATTTGGTCTAATCTATACTATTATTAAGAGAAGAGGGTTTATCAGCCAAAATAATTTTTTTTTACTGAAATAGAAAAAAGATAAAACTTTAAGTTTAAATTTGCAAGAATAAAACTATAAATTGTAAAGAGGAAAAAGATAAAAAAAAAATTAAAAATAAGTGTAATATAAAACTTCCACGCACTCATTTCAATTGCTCATTCTATTTACCTGCTCAAAATTGATTTCATTATTTTATTTTATTCTTTAAATTAAGTACACAGTTACACACATACTATGTGTTTTCCTTCTAGTATAAGTGAAAGATTGCCAACTTAAATTAAGCACAGCAGAGCTTACTTCCTAATATATGAAAGACAACGTATGAGAGCTCTCACTCTCTCCTATGGTCGGCGGCTAACCCTAGGGTTTTGCCGTCCGATATTCTTGGATTGCGACGTCGGCGTCCGTGGTCCTTGGCAGTCGAGTCTCTTGGACTCGAGAATCTCTCCTCTTCAACCTTCGGGTTGCTGCAACCTACTCTCGTCGTTTTGGCGATGAGATTCAACCCCTTCGGGTTTTGCTCGTGTTATTAGGGCTGCAATCGGTTTCAATGATGGTGGTGGAGGGCAGCTCCGTGATCTGGCGGATCCTAACCAAACCTGGGATCCGGGTTCTATCAGCACTGCGTTCGGATCCTCTCCGTTCGGGGTGATCCATGATCTAGGTGCTGCTGTAGTGCTTCGGCGGTGGACGGAGACAGCGCCCTCGGATCTTCGGCGGCGATTGCCTGATGCCCGGAGGATCGGCTTTTGGCATCCTAGATCCAGGGTAGGCGTAGCCTTGTTAGCAGCGCGGGGGTGCGGCTCAGGGGGACTGCCGACGGTGGGATCGATCAGAGTGGGCTTTCTCCGGCCAGATCACCTGACGATGCTACTACCAGATTGTGGGTTCGCGGCCTGTAACGTCGATTTCTTCTTGCCAGTCGATGGCCGTCGTCGATGGAGTGGTCTGGATGTTGGATCGGCGGCGCAACGGCTGAGGTGGAGGACAAGGCCGATCTGGGTGCCCAGAGAGATTTTGGGTGCCCACATGTGGATATGGACCTGGGCTTCTTTTTGTTTGGGCTATTCAAGATGGGCCTTTGTTTGGGGTCTGTCTTCTGTTTGGATTCGTATTTGGGATCCAGGAGACTTTTTACGGATTCCTTTTTCTACTATACTCTGGATTTGGAATTTTGGCTACCTAGGTAGAAGATTGCTCTCTACTCGACGTATTAATTTGTGTGGAGTGGGTAAGGTCGGTCACACTACCGCCGGTTACCTTGATAGAAGGTTACCCTCTATTCGACGTATATCTTTGCGTGGAAGTATGGTCGGCCATACTATTGGTACCGTTTTACAAAGCCCGGATTATGTTCGGTGCTTCATCAAATGCTTAATTGCATCCCTTAATGCCCTTGTTAGGTTTGATCTCCGATGCATTGTTGCATCTAGTATTGTTCTTGTTATTTTATATTTTGATGTAGTTTCTACATCTATAAGTTGTAATTTCTCTTATGATTATTATTAATAAAGTGGTTGACAGTTTCCCTCAAAAAAAAAAAAAGCTTACTTCCTAATATGAAATTTATGAAACAAAAATGTTGGTCCCAACTACTGCCAACCCTCCCCCTTCTCTTCCCAGTTCCCACCACCAAAAGACCCAACTAGAATCCTTGTGACGCGGGCTTCGCCACCTGTCACTCTCCCATGTCCATAACAACCCAATTCATACGACACGGCGTCTCACTTCACTATTCCAACCAAATAATCAAACTTATCGGCCACCGGAGCTGATCATCCCTCTTGGTTCTTCCGTCCAAATCCCCGGAGCTCCAGATTTCGATTAAACTAGTAAAGGTAATGTCTTTTTTAGCTGTTCCTCTTCATTATTTCAAATGTTTATATCAATCTTCGAATCCACGTAAATCTAGACTTAATTTATTTATGTTTGTCGAAATGCGGTAACAGTTCCTTCGATTTTCATTTGCTCTAAATCGTAATGCACTCATTTCTTTGTTGGGGGTTCATTTCCCAGCTCATTGTGTCCTAACCTCTGCAAAAGTTCGTTTCTTTTTCATTATTTGATTGAAACGTTTCTGGGTTTTCTGTGTTGAAATTTGGTTGCATTGTGAAAGATTTAAGCTTTAATGTGTTAAACTTTGAAAAGGGTAAACAGTTTTGCAGTTTCAGATTGTTGGAATTTATAGTTCTTCAGTATCCAAGGTGGAGTGGAGCTGAGCACTATGGTCTGATCAGGACTGTTTGTATAAATAAATAGGGTAGATCAGGTGTAATTTTGGTCTAGCTAGTTTGTATAATCAGGGCCTTTCGGGTTTGGTTTGTTCTGTTGTTGCAGGGTTGTTCTGCTTGCTGTGCTTCATACTTTGTTTGATTAGTTTTATCTTGTTCACTAAAAGAAGGGATATTCAAATGTGGGGCTTTGCTTCTAATGCCATTACGAGCATTGGACTTAGAAGAAGTTCGTCAGAGCCGAGCCGGGTGTTATTGGACTCCTCGGATGATGAAGTTTGCTCGAATTCAAGCCGAGAGGAAGGGCTAGAATGCCCTATTTGCTTGGAATCTTTCAACATTGTCGAGAATGTGCCCCATGTATTATGGTGCGGTCATTGTTAGCGGAAAAATAAACTACACATGAAGTTGCACAAATAATAAACACAAGATGAAGATCATATATATAGCATAGCATAGCAAGACAATAACAGAATCGGTTATGAACATGAATTATACCAGCAGTGGTGGAGAAGGCCATCGATCTTGCAATAAGGTCTTCTGTGATCCTCTCAACTTAGAAGCTACTATCTATGGGGCTAGAACTTTATGCTTGCGTGTTTTGGAGAGGTCACAGGGACCTTGTATTTATATTGTACAGAAACAATGAATACTTGCCCATAACAGGTTACTTAATATCATTATTACTGTATCTAACAAAATATATCCGATATATTCTTGCTTGGTTACCAAGCCATTTAGATTCCCAATCATAAATATTAGATTCACAAATAAATACGAATATCATGGAATAAGTTTTCTCATATTATCTCAAATTACTTTCTCTTTAGGTAACAATAGTTATTACACTTGATATGCATTCATTAGATGTTCATATCAAGTCTTACAATCTCCCACTTGAACATCTAGTGAATCCATGTAATAAGAATATTGCTCAGCATAGACATAGTAATCAACTAAAGTGTGCACAGAGATAAAATGAGTACCTTAATCTAACCAAATCTTTGTCAATGTACAACCATGTTGAAGAACCACAGAAAAGATTCAAAATTGTAAAAATTGATCCCTCTGCAATTACAAAACCCCATGATCATGCATCACATGAGACACTAGAATTATCACTTAATATGTACAGTGCCAATGAATGTGAATTTTAACTCTTGATGCATCTGTACATGGTCCTCTTAATGGTTCAATGTGCAAGAACCTCAACACTCAGTCAATGATTATAACTGATCATAATGTGTTATCAAAATTTTGATCCATAATAACTAATTGCTGAATGTATACATATATGGTAAGAGTTAGAAACGGATCAAAACATAATTCAAAACAAAATGCTGCAGCAAAACAATATATATATAACTTAAAACCATGGATAAACTGAATTTTATTGACTTGTAAAATTCAAATGTCAAATACAACTTGATAAGTTCTTAAGAAAAAACTCAATCAAAATGCAAAACTGAAACATAAATCAGAAAACTTAAAAATCAGCTCAAAACAAAACAGAACTCCCACTGAATTTGGCAATACTCCCACTAGACTTCAGTATCCAAAGTAGGCAGAATGCCAATACTTCGTGCATGAGTTTGGAAAGCTGCAACAGCTAAGGGTTTTGTGAATGGATCAGCCAACTGGTTCTGGATACTAATCTTCACAATATCAAGCTCCTTATGCTTCACCCTTTCTCTAACACTATAATATTTCAAGTCAATATGCTTGGAGTTGGTTGATCTTTTATTGTTCTTTGTAAAGTAAACTGCAGCTGAGTTGTCACAGTGTACTTTCAATGGTTTAGAAATAATTGAATTCACCAACTTGGTCTGCTGTAAGAAATTCTTCAGCCACAAGCCTTGACATGTTGCTTCATAAATGGCAATGTACTCTGCCATCATAGTGGAGGTTGCAGTCTGCGTTTGCTTTACACTCTTCCACGCTATGGCCCCTCCAGCAAGCATGAAAACATAGCCGGAAGTTGACTTTCCAGAATCAGAATACTGTCCAGCAAAGTCTGCATCCGAAAAACCTTCAACTTCAAGCTCATTTACTCTTCGGTAAACCAAGCTATAACTCTTAGTTCTCTGTAAGTACCTTAAGATTTTCTTCCCAGCTATCCAGTGTTCATGTCCTGGATTGGATTGAAACTTAGCTAACATACTTACTGCAAAAGCCAAATCAGGTCTAGTACAAACCTGAGCGTACATCAAGCTCCCCACAAGCCTAGAATATGGTTTGCTCTTCATGTCTTCTTTCTCAATATCATTTTTGGGGCATTGACTCTTGTTCAGTTTATCACCCTTAGACATAGGCACTTGTCCTGGAGAACAATTATGCATTTCAAATCTCTTCAATATCTTTGAAATGTAATTCTGCTGGGATAGTCCTAGCAAGTGCTTGGTTCTATCTCTAGTGATTTCTATTCCCAAAACATAGGAAGCCTCTCCCAAGTCTTTCATATCAAAATTACTTGAAAGGAAAGACTTGGTTTCCTGCAGTAGCCCCTTATCAGTGCTTGCCAATAAAATATCATCCACATAAAGCACAAGAAAAATAAAATTCCTGCCACTGATTTTCATATACACACATTCATCAACCAAATTTTCTACGAAACCAAAAGAACACACAACTGCATCAAATTTAAGGTACCACTGTCGTGAGGCTTGTTTCAAACCATAAATTGATTTATTGAGTTTGCAAACTAAGTGTTCAGTTCCAGGCTTAATGAAACCTTCTGGTTGTCTCATGTATATCTCCTCATCCAAGTCTCCATTCAAGAAGGCAGTCTTCACATCCATTTGGTGCAATTCCATGTCGAAATGTGCCACTAAGGCCATAATAATTCTGAAAGCATCTTTTGTGGAAACGGGTGAAAAAGTCTCATTAAAATCTATTCCTTCTTGTTGTGTAAAACCTTTGGCTACTAGCCTAGCCTTATGTCTCTCAATGGAGCCATCTGCACATCTCTTGGTTTTGTAAACCCACTTGCAGCCAATTTCTTTATGATTCTTCACAGGTTCCACCAATTCCCAGACTTGATTATCATCCATTGATTTCATTTCAGCTTTCATTGCTTCCTCCCATTTTAAACGTTGATCACTTTCAATGGCCTGCTTGTAGCTTAAAGGGTCGTTATCATCAGAAAACTCCAAATCTGCCTCCTGCAGGTACACTTCATATTCTGCAGTATTAATTGTTGGTCTTCTAACCCTTGTTGATCTTCTTAAAAACTGGTTATCAGCAGCAAGCTCGTTTTGAGCTTCTCCTGCAACTACATTTTCATTTTGTTCCTCCCCCACAACACCAACATGAGGTTCTACTTCAATTTCTATTGGATTTGGCAGTTCAACATTTTGAGCTGGTTGTTGAACTTGTTGCACAACTTCAAGTTGAGGTTGCAGAACAGGTTCAGTAGGGATATTGAAGTCAAGTGGTGTGCTTGACATTTCAGTTTCATCGTAAGGTAATTCTTGAAACTCAAGCTCAAGGTCTTCGAAAGCATGGGAATGGTTTATTTCATCAAGGAAAACAGCTCTATTTGTCTCGATGATTCTAGTACTGTGATTAGGACAATAAAATCTGTAACCAAAAGATCTTTCTGGATAACCAATAAAATAGGCTGAAACTGTTTTTGGATCTAGTTTTCCAATATGAGGGTTATAAGGTCTAGCTTCAGCTCTGCATCCCCAGACATGAATGTGATTCACACTAGGCTTTTTATTCTTCCACAGTTCATAAGGGGTCATGGTGACAGCTTTGCTTCGAGTTCTATTTATCAAATAATTGGCAGTTTTTAATGCTTCACCCCAAAGAAATCTAGGCAATCCCGAGGTACACATCATACTCCTAACCATGTTGAGAAGAGATCTATTTCTTCTCTCTGAAATACCATTAGATTCTGGTGTTCCGGGTGTAGTGTATTGGGCTTGGATTCCATGTTTTTCTAAATACAGTGCAAAAGGCCCTTTTTGTTGTCCTGCCTCAGTGTACCTACCATAATATTCTCCCCCTCTATCTGATCTAACTGATTTAATCTCTTTCCCCAATTCTTTTTCTGCTTCAGCTCTAAAAATGATGAATTTCTCTAAAGCTTGAGATTTTTCAGACAACAAGAAAACATGGCAGAATCTGGTGAAATCATCGATAAAGGTAATGAAATATATGTTCCCACAGATAGTGGTGTTGGCAAAGGGTCCACAAATATCAGTGTGGATCAATTGCAATGGTTCAGTGTTTTTATTTGAAGTTTTATTCCTGGATTTAGTAAATTTCCCCTTGACACATTCTATGCAGGTATCAAAATCTGACCAATCAAGCTTAGGCAGCAGGTTTTCTTTTTCCATTCTCTGCAATCTCTGTTTGGAAATATGAGCAAGCCTTCTATGCCATAAAAATGCAGAATTTTCACTAAACTTTCTTTTCTTACTCGAGTCTGATTCACCATTTTCAATCAACATCACATCTTTAGGCAGAGAGCAATCAAGCAACCAATAATCATTAATGAAAGGAGCAAAGGCAAGAGATTTTGAACCAAAAGAAACTTTTATTCCTGATAAGTGGATGAAAAAAGTACATCTTTTCTTGACTAAACACGAAACTGAAATAAGATTCCTCTTCATAGAAGGGATATAAAAAACATTCTCTAAATCAAAAATGGCTCCAGAGCCTAATACTAGCCTAACTGTTCCTATAGCTTTAACTGCTACTCCAATTCCATTTCCCACAGAGATGTTGACTTCATTTTTCCTTGGTGCCCTCCTTGTTATGAAGCCCTGCAAGTTGTTTGCAATATGTATAGGTGAGCCTGTGTCAAGAAACCAGGAACTAGGGGAAAAATTTACTAAATTTACTTCAATAGAAAACACTGAAAACCAAGACTTACCCTTTTTCACCAGCCAATCCTTAAAACCCTTACAGTTCTTTTTAATGTGCCCTTCCTTCTTGCAGAAAAAACACTTAAATGTCCCAGGTTTCTTGCCTTTATTGACGCCCTTCTTAGGACCAAGTTGATATGGCTTAGTCCCGCTTGTGCCCTCACCAGAATTTGCAGCACTAGACGCTACAACTTTGCCCTTACCCTTCCATTTTTGCTTGTTAACCAAATTCACAGACACAGTCCTATGGCTCTTAATTGGCTCTTCCTCCTGCACACAAATTGCTATAAGCTCATTCAAGTCCCATTTTTCCTTCTGTGAAAAATATGCAGTCTTCAGTGGGCCAAAACTAGGAGGAAGACGGATCAGGGCCAAGTGAACAATGAAGGCATCAGAGAACGCAATCTCCAGTTCACCAAGTCTAGTGGTTATGTGAATGATTTTCATTATATGCTCCCTAACACTCTCTGAGGAGTCAAACTTCATGCCTAAAAGCTGATCTAGTAAGGCTGAAATCTCTGCTTTCTCATTCTCCTTAAACTTCAGGCCAATAGCAGTCATAAATCCCAAAGCCGTATCAGGTTCAGCAACACTACCCCTCACCACAGGTGACATGGTTTGTTTCATAATTAGTTTGGCCATTCTATTGGTCCTATGCCACTCCCTGTGTTTCACAATTATCGCCTCAGTACCAGTTTCATTCAAAACTGGTTGAGGCTCCCTCAAACACACATCAAGTCCTTGGAGGCCAAGATAAAGCTCAATACGCTCTTTCCATGTTTTAAAATTTGAGCCATTAAGAGGCTCAATGTTGTGCAGAGAATAGTCAGAGTTCATAGCTGAAAAAACAAGGAAAAGAAAGAAAAAAAATTTAGTTTTTTGTTCGAGATTTTAAAGGCTTTGTTTGAAAATTTAGAATGCAAAATTCATAGCAATCCACAGAAAATTCAAACAAGCAAACGAGTGAAAAATTTCACACAGAAAACATAAAAGATCCCCAAAATGCACATTCAATTGAAAGGCTTTACCTGTTGGCACAAAGACAATTCAACATACTATTTTTCTTAATTGTAAAACTGAAAATTTAGGGAATAAGGCATCACTGAACAATCAACGCATGTTAGCAAGAAGAAGAGTTCAAATCACTGAATTTAATCTCTAAAATTTCATATCACACTGTTTTGATTTTAAGAATGTGAAGGTCAATCCTTCTGTTGAAGATACAATCACATCCCAAAAAAAACAAAGACACAAGTTTAGTTCTATTCTAATGATCAACAGAACAGTATAGTGATAGATTGATATTACAACATGCATCAAAATACCATTACGTGATCTAGAACTTATGGTTGTTACTGAATGATTTTAATCTTATACAACCAGTCAATTAGAAAATCAAATAACAAGACGTAATGAGAATGTTGGTCAAATAACAAGACGTGTTTTGGCTAGAACTGTATGCTTTCTCTTTGCCAACTTAAATTAAGCACAGCAGAGCTTACTTCCTAATATGAAATTTATGAAACAAAAATGTTGGTCCCAACTACTGCCAACCCTCCCCCTTCTCTTCCCACCACCAAAAGACCCAACGAGAATCCTTGTGACGCGGGCTTCGCCACCTGTCACTCTCCCATGTCCATAACAACCCAATTCATACGACACGGCGTCTCACTTCACTATTCCAACCAAATAATCAAACTTATCGGCCACCGGAGCTGATCATCCCTCTTGGTTCTTCCGTCCAAATCCCCGGAGCTCCAGATTTCGATTAAACTAGTAAAGGTAATGTCTTTTTTAGCTGTTCCTCTTCATTATTTCAAATGTTTATATCAATCTTCGAATCCACGTAAATCTAGACTTAATTTATTTATGTTTGTCGAAATGCGGTAACAGTTCCTTCGATTTTCATTTGCTCTAAATCGTAATGCACTCATTTCTTTGTTGGGGGTTCATTTCCCAGCTCATTGTGTCCTAACCTCTGCAAAAGTTCGTTTCTTTTTCATTATTTGATTGAAACGTTTCTGGGTTTTCTGTGTTGAAATTTGGTTGCATTGTGAAAGATTTAAGCTTTAATGTGTTAAACTTTGAAAAGGGTAAACAGTTTTGCAGTTTCAGATTGTTGGAATTTATAGTTCTTCAGTATCCAAGGTGGAGTGGAGCTGAGCACTATGGTCTGATCAGGACTGTTTGTATAAATAAATAGGGTAGATCAGGTGTAATTTTGGTCTAGCTAGTTTGTATAATCAGGGCCTTTCGGGTTTGGTTTGTTCTGTTGTTGCAGGGTTGTTCTGCTTGCTGTGCTTCATACTTTGTTTGATTAGTTTTATCTTGTTCACTAAAAGAAGGGATATTCAAATGTGGGGCTTTGCTTCTAATGCCATTACGAGCATTGGACTTAGAAGAAGTTCGTCAGAGCCGAGCCGGGTGTTATTGGACTCCTCGGATGATGAAGTTTGCTCGAATTCAAGCCGAGAGGAAGGGCTAGAATGCCCTATTTGCTTGGAATCTTTCAACATTGTCGAGAATGTGCCCCATGTATTATGGTGCGGTCATACCCTCTGCAGAAATTGTGTCTTGGCGCTTCAGTGGGCTGTCTTCAGATTCTCGACTCAAAAATTTAAGATCCCATTTTTCATTTCTTGCCCGTGGTGCCACCTGTTTTCTTTGCGGCTGGTTTATAAGGGGAATCTAAAGTTTCCTCGCAAGAATTTCTTCCTTCTATGGATGGTTGAGAGCTTCAATGGTGATAGGGCGAAGTTTGGTCCTGCCTTGAATGGGGAAAATCAACAAATTAGTTCTCCAAGAGTCAACTTGGCTAGTGGAAATCAAGCTGGGAATAGTAACCTGAGGAGGAACCATTCTAGTTGTCCTTTGCTGTCAAGGTATAATGGTGTTGATGATGGTGGCCGTGTGGACCGGCATCATTTCTCCCTTCACAAGTCTTTGGATTGCTTCATTCACATTACATCCAAGTTCCCATTAGTTATAGGGCTTCTGTTGATTGTCTTTTGCGTAATACCTGGCAGTGCTATAATCTTGGTGCTCTACTTGCTACTCACAGTTCTTTTTGCAATCCCATCTGCCTTGGTACTGTACTTCGCATATCCTACTCTGGAGAGGCTGGTGAGGGAGATAACCTCGTGAGGCATCATCAGATCCCCCACTTATGAGAATCTGAGGAATATTTGGCTCCACCAAATCTGTCTTTCATATACGTTCCTACTAACTCTAGTCTTCAATATCCAGAGGCTTTCAAGAGCTTATGAGGCTAGCGTTCTTGGGTAATTTGTACTTTTGGACTTCTAACTTTGGATGATTGTCATTTATATGTATTTGCAATGTACAGGAATAGATTTGGGAATGCCGTTGTGAACCTTTTATGTAGTCCATCTAATTATTTTGTATTTTATTTGTTTCTTATACCATGGTAATCATGCTATGGAATTTCAATCTTTTTCTCTGGGTGAATACATATTCTTAAAAGAGATATTTACATTCTTCACAGTTTTCAAGTATCTATAAGTCATCGTATTAGAAGCAGCAACATGTTGTAGGAGCTTCTTCCCCTGTTCTTCTTAGTGTATTTGCCTTTTCTTTCACCTTGAGTTCTTTATTCCTACGCTTCTCCTCTGCCTGTGCCCTTGCTCCTTCTGCAATCTGTTTGATAAATTCCATCTCATTGTTGTACTTTTGTAGCGCTTTTACTCTTCTTCTCTCTGTTTCACTCTGCATTTTCAAGTTTGTATTAGTCCTTGATCAGAGTATTAAATATATTTGAAATAAACAAGCGAGATGAACCTCTCTTTTCTCCAGCCGAAGTTTGCTTTTCTTCTTCTTCTTGTTCTCCCAGGAAAGTATTGTAGCATTTTGCCGCTCATACCTAACAATCATGACTGTTAGGGAAGAACAGCATAAAATCTATATATATATATATATATATATATATTTTTTTTTTTTTTTTTTTTTTTTTTTGAATGAAGGGAAGAAGATAATATGATCTTAAATTCGAAGGAAGAAAGCCATAGAATATTCTTTAATTTCAGGAGCTCAGAAAGTGTAAATCCTCTCTGGATATTTGCACGAGTCTCTGAAAGCCATAGAATGTTCTTGGCTAAAAGTTACCGAACATTAATATTGTCAACGTTGAGTAGCTACCTTTCTTTGAGTTTAGCCATCTCAGCCTCCTCCCATTTATCTGCTTTTGTCTTTACCACTCCAGGTCTTGCTGCACTCTGCCCTTTGGTTTCATTTGCAGGTGCAGCAGGTTTCATAGTGGTGGGCAAATTGAGTTTTGGTGCTGAAGTTTCGGGTTTTATACTGCTTGTGCTGTTCAATGGCTTATCAGCAAAAGTTGGAGTTTTTTTCATTGATGGGGCAGGATGGATGGCATCAGACGTTGGAGTTCGTTTGATAGAGGGAGCAGGAAGGATGGTCTTTCCCGGGATCTTGTCGTTTGGAAAAGTAGGAGAAGTACTTATTGGCACCTTACTATCTGGATCTTCTTGAGTACTTTTTGTTAAACCTGCACCTAAAACAGGCAATCTTCTTAGTTCTAGTTCGAAAACAATAACCAGCAACTTGATTTTAGCTGTCATAAAATGTTATGCGTGTAACATACTTTACCTGAGAATAGTTTGGAAAGTCTTCCAGGTTCTGGCTTTGAAATTGTTGTTTCTTCCTTTTTGCTCTTGATCTTCACCAAAGAGTCACTAGTTTCATCGCCTGTCCTTTTCTTATCAGAGACTGCCGATTCTTCGATTGATTTAACTGCAAATGCGGCAGCTGCCACTGCGGTTGCATGCTCTATTTCAACGATAGAATCATAATCTTGACTCATTTGCCCAGAAAACCGTCTCTGGAACCAGTTCTGCGTCTTCTTTTTCTCTGCAAGAAACAACATTGATGCTTCCTATTTTACCTTCTATTGATGGCGATATTTTTCTCGAAGAAGGAAGGGTTCAGTACATATTACCTTTGAAAGATTGAGTTTTCTGTGGTGGTATTCTTCGATCAATGACGCTGCCGGACTCTTCTGTTTTCACCTGATTTACACCAGAAAATCTCACCCTACCAATAATGCTTTGCTTAGTCATATACATAAAAATTGCTGATCATATAGAAATTATAATAGTGAAATGGTGATTGGCAATTGATGGAAATGCTCAGTAAATATCAGAGTAGGAACCAGAATACCTCATTTGCTTAGGCTCCATTCTTTCTGAATAATGATTTGGTACCCATTAGGGAGTTGTTTATTTGAAGGAGAAGCTGAAGCATACTTGGGGAAAAGGAGATCTTGTTTAAAATAGTTAATAGGACTGTTTATAGAGGAAAGGCGGCAAAGAAAGGTCGTGTATACTTTGCATGTACGCAAGGCCTGGTCTGGTTCTGAAAAGCCTTTTTGCTTAAGTAAAGTATTCCTTCTTTCCTTCCTTGATTCTTAGCTTTCAGACTTACAAACAAAAAGAAGCAGGCATAAGTAGGCTCAGGCAACACTTCAGGAACCTTATGAAAGGTATATTTTAACTTTCATTCAGAAAATGAAAAGCTAAGCTAATCTTCTCGTTCAGAAGACTAGTTTAAATTACATATATAGCAAGAGAAAAATACCAAACTACAAAACTTTTTCTCGGATTAAACAAACAAAAGAAGCAAAATCTTCTCCTAACTATTTCACCAAAAGAAAAAAATCTTCTCCTAACTAAGCGCATGCAGGGGCATGGAAGTCCTTGATAGATACAAAGACGAACGACTGTGGTGCAACACTGACTGCAGAGGTAGGATCCACTAGTTTTGGTTGCAGTTCAGGAATGTCGGATGACTCTGTGAGCTTCAATGGAGTCCCATTCAGTAGCAGCACATCACTTTGGATATTGCCACCTTCTGGTGTCAAATGATACTCTTCTCTCATTGGTGCACCAGCTGATTTTGTGTCCGATTGTACCTCATATCTTTGCCAAGGATGCAGATTGAACTCGGGGAAAACTTCAACATCGAAGGTAGTAGAGTTGGACATGTTGATCAAAAGCAGAGTGACCCCAGGCTGAAAACAAAATTAAGTAATTCTCACAACGTAAGTACATATGTGAAGACCCATTTGATATTGGTTTCAACAGTGCTTAGCATAAATAGTTAGAAGTGCTTTCTTGGCTATAGAAGCTTTCCAATTACTCAAGTAGAATTACCTTTTTCTTTGAACAATGAGTATATGCACGCAAGAAGGGAGAGCCATAATGAACGGTAGAGAGCACTTTATTTCCCATCAGTCTATGCCATAGCAGTGCACTGGTGTAAAGCAAAAACGGTTCAGAAAAAATCATATTAGTGTTGCAACATTTCAACACTATTTAATTACTTTAGATACTGTAAAGGTCAGAGATTCTAACCCATAGTAGTCAGGATTAGGGATGAAAGATGTGGTATTAAGTAGGGCATAGTTCCCTCCAATCAAGGCTTGTCTGCAGTAAACCTTGTGACTGTAGCTTGCTGTCATACCAAGTTGGTCCAAATACCTAATTCAATTCACTCATTAGTCACACACTAACCGTTTGCGCGCTAAGTTTTGAAGACAGAACAAAATTTAGGGTTGTGATTAAGTACCAAAAGCCATTAGCAAAGGTATGTGAAACATCTTTGCCACCACTGTTGTAAGCTCCACCAGCCTCACCAACCCAAGGGTCTGTCCATGGGGCAAACTGTTTAACTGAGTTTGCCACATCGTTATATGTCTGAGATGAATGGTCCAGGTAAAATGGGTCTTGAACCTTGGTTATAAGGGTTGGATCAACACCTGCGCGCATTTTCAACAAACCTCAGCATACCCATCGTTTCTTTTGCCTGTTTTTATATACATAATCAAAGTGAAATATATACATACCAGCACCAAGGTCGTAAGTGTGATGAGTCACACCGTCTAGGACACCGGGTCCGGTGGCCTGCAGGAAGTCATTGAACCACTTTTTCTCATAAAAGCCGCCGGGGCCTAAAACCTTTGGCTGTTTACCATCTGGGAACAACTCTGTCACAAGTTGTTTGAGCTTTTTCATGTCTTTGGCATATTGTTCAGCTTCTATTCTTGCACCTACCCCACTCCCACATAACTCGTTTCCTGTTAAACCACACGTAGTAATCAGATTAACAGACCAAAATTGTATGATTTGTATCTATATATACAGTCAAAAGTAAAAGTGATTTCATATACCAAGCTCATATGACTCAACAGGGTAACCCTTTGAGATGGTGTACTCCATGAGATCACGAGCGTTTTTTGCGTCCCAATCACCGACCCAAAGAATCTTGTCTTTCGGGTCCGTTTTCTTCCCATGAAGGGCATTCAATCCAAACCAGAGTTTGGCTTGTGTTTGGTTGAAGAACTCATGGATCTCATCCCATCTTTTCGGCTGAAGACAACCGCCACTGAACAAGAAAGGCCCAGAACCATCTTTCACGATTTGGTTGCAGTCTTTCACTCCATAACCAAAATTATAAATAATTTGGTCTTGCAATGAACCTCCAATTCTGATCCTTATTGTATTGAAAGCTGAAATTTAACACAAGAGTCAGTTTCTTCTGCAACACTTCAACAATATCAGTGACCCCAACTTTTACTCAAAATATTAAGAACCTGCTCACCCTTTACTGCATTGATCAAGGTCTTGTTCTTCAAATCCTGCAAATTAGATTCCAAATACGCAAGAAGGTTAACTCAGTTCCTCATCACTTTGTTAACAAATTAAACAAGATAAAACAGTGAGAAAGATATACACACCAGATTAAAAATTCCAGCTTTTCCCCAAGGGCATTGATTGTAATCACATTTATTAGTTGGCCACCAATCCAGGGTTGCACATATGAAATTGTCATCTGTGCTAGCTATCGAAACTACTCCTCGAACCCTGACATCGACATATTCAGCTAAAGCTACTGAGAACAATGACAACAGAATGCAACATGCAATAGCTCTCGACCCCATTTTTCACAGAAAGAGAAGCTGATTCTGATGAATAACCTCAAGAACATAAGAGTACTTATATAGAGAAACGAAGACTAATTGGTGCTTATCTTTTAGTAGCATATGGATAGGATCAAATCTAGCTATGCATTAGATATGTGTTTCATTCGAACACTAAACCTTTTCGAATGGGAAAATAAGCTACTTAACAGTGTCTCAAGTATTATAATTTGATTGCATTTCAATTACGTAATAGCATTTTATCTAGTTTTAGATAACTTCAGCAAAGAGTAATAAATCCTAGTGGCCATTAAACACATGCAGCCAACTAGCCAAGGTATTACAAATCCATTTTAACTTCTAATTTTGGGTGATTTAACACTAAAACAACTCTTTGGTTGGCTCATTGAGAGTCTTCATATACCAACTAACCACAACTATAACTCTTATTTTTTCTAGGAGGAAAGGAAAAAAAAAAAAAATTATTGGATCTCAGCAGGTAAAAAGAAGGCCCAGCCAGGCAAGCAAAAAAATGCTCTCGTTGAGAGTCGAACTCAAGACCTCCCGCTTACTAAACGGGTGCTCTAACCAACTGAGCTACGAGAGCCATTTGTTAATTGTTGCTATGTTTATATATTTGATCCCTGCCAGCAACAGAAGTATTTCAACCTCGCCAATTTTGCCTCTCATTTTTCAAACAATCAATTTTGCTTGTGCTTGAACAATCCCTCCTTCATTGTCATCATCAGTCAAACAGATGTTAGTTTGTCTTTGTTCTTTCTAGTACTTGACTCCCATGTCATATAGTAGCAGCAGTACTAGATGCCTCCAACTGTTGGAGAAGTGCAAGAACCTAAAGCACCTCCACCAAGCTCATGCCCAAGTATTCACTTGTGGCCTTGCCCATAACACCTTTGCCTTAAGCAGACTCTTAGCCTTCTGCTCAGACCCACATCATGGAAGCCTCTCCTATGCCTCAAAACTCTTCCAACACATTCCCCAACCCACCCTTTGCATCTACAACACAATGTTAAAAGCTCTCCTGCTCAGAAATGAACTCACCCAAACCCTAAATGTGTTCACCCAGATGTTACAAAATGGGACCTACCCTGACAATTATACCCTCCCTTATGTTCTAAAGGCCTCTGCCAGGCTTCAAAGCTATACTCTTGGCGAGTTGGTTCATGGGTTTAGCTTGAAATTGGGTTTTGAGTCTGATATCTATGTGGGCAACTCTCTGATTGTTATGTACTGTGCATTTGATGATATGAAAGGTGCACGCTACGTGTTCGACGAAATGCCTAGGCTAAGTGCTGTGTCATGGACGGTCATGATTTCTGGGTATGCAAAGGTGGGTGATGTGGACACTGCTAGAGTGTTCTTTGATGAGGCTCCTGTGAGAGATAGAGGAATATGGGGTGCCATGATTTCTGGGTATGTGCAAAACAATTGCTTTAAAGAAGGTCTGTATTTGTTCCGGTTGATGCAGGTTGCTGATGTAGAGCCTGATGAGGCTGTTTTTGTTAGTGTTCTATGTGCTTGTGCTCATTTGGGAGATTTGGATATTGGGATTTGGATTCACTCGTATTTGAATCGGCTCGGGTTGCCATCGAGTGTTAGACTCGGCACTGGTCTTATTGACATGTATGCGAAATGTGGGAAATTGGACTTAGCTAGAGGAGTGTTTTATGAGATGCCGCAGAGGGATACGGTTTGCTGGAATGCTATGATATCAGGAATGGCAATGCATGGGGATGGAGAAGGTGCACTCGAGCTGTTTAGAGAGATGGAGGCAGCTCAGGTCAGGCCGGATGATATCACCTTCATTGCTGTGTTTACTGCTTGTAGTTATGCAGGAATGGCATATGAAGGCATGAGGGTGTTGGATAAAATGTGTAATGTATACAATATTAGGCCGAAAAGTGAACACTATGGCTGCATTGTTGACCTTCTAAGTCGTGCTGGTCTCTTTGAAGAAGCAAGGGAAATAATCGAAAGAATACCCAGTTCAAGTAACCCTTCTGAAGAAGCAGTAGCTTGGAGAGCTTTTCTCAGCGCTTGTTGCAATCATGGACAGTCTCAACTAGCTGAGATTGCTGCAGAGAAACTCTTTCAGCTAGAACGTCACAGTGGCGTGTATGTCTTGCTCTCAAATTTATATGCAGCTGCCGGAAAGCATGGTGATGCCAGGAGAATGAGAAGTTTGATGAGAAATATAGGAGTAGATAAGGCCCCGGGTTGCAGTTCGGTCGAGATTGATAAAGCTGTTTATGAATTCATTGCAGGGGAGAAAACACACCCTCACATGGAAGAAATTCAGTTAGTTTTGCAAACTATAATGAAGCAAATGGATTTTTCAGGCAGTGATTATCCATATTTGTTTCTGGTTAACAAGAAATGATATAAATCGATTTTGAATTGTTGGCCGCTGAATTTCATGGATCATATTTGGTTCCACCAATTTCATACAGAGAATTGATGGAAACCAAGATTACCTCTGACAAAATGAAACAAAAGGAAGATGGGAGGTTGGAAACTGACGCCTGCTGTGACAACAAATGAAATTGTTTGCCTTGTTAATCTGGATATTTCAACTACTATGAAGCTCAGATACAATTTACACATATAGGCAACTTGTTGGAAAGTTGGCAACATGGATACATCTAAGTGACGGCAAAAATTCATCGACACATATTTCCTTTCCATTCAGACAATATATGAACCCTTGTTTGGGCAGTACGTTAACACAATTGGTAAATAAATAAAAAATATCTTGATATCTTGACTAGACCAGGAATTCCGTGTCAGTGAGCTCAAGAACTTTGTGTATGCCTATCGGTTTTACACCAGGCTTGAATGCATTCCCTTCAATATACCTGTGGAAAACAACCGAACCATATATCAACATCACTCAATTAGCTTCATAATGTCAAGAATTAGAACATAACGCATGCTTTACTCTCAAATTCATTTGGTTCTGGCAAAGAAACTCACATGTCTTTCAAGAATGAGTGTTTATAGAAGGCATCAGGAATTCTCCCCGAAAACTGATTGTGATCCAAGTACCTAATAACAAATCAATGAACAATAAGATTGTTGGGGAAAATAGTCTTTCATACAAAAAGCCCTGATCCAAAGGAGCATCAGCAATCACTTCTTTCAATTTTGATAGCTACAGCTCCATAGTCTGGTACATGTTTGCTTTTAAATTGTGCAAGTGGCAAGGGTGCTGATTTTGTTTACAAGCAAGGTAGGGTACATATTAGAGTATATGATATCATTTTCATTGAAAAAAGAAAAAAGGATTCCTGTTGAGAGCACAAGACAGTGCATTTGTACCTAAAGCGAGCAGAAGCAGAGAAGCTTAGAAAATTGTACATTTATTTCCTCAACCTAATGCAGTAATACGTAGATTTCTTCAGTATTTTTATATCAATAAGTAATGTGAATGACGAAGTAGATCTTTTTCCAAGATTGTACTTGGCCCAAGAATAGATGCAACAGCATGTTTATATACGACAGTTAGTTCATTGGTATTGCAAGAAGAACCTAGATTACAAGTTGAACATTGGCGATAAAAGCAAAGGCAAACCCTTGATGAAAGTAAGCCATAAACATATCGACTGTTCTAGCACAAACATAGAGAACATAAACTAGAAAAGGAGACTTACAAGTAAGTCAATCGAGGAATATGGGATATTGCTAATGGAACAATCCCAGACATCTTGTTGTAAGACAGGTACCTATAACCAACAAAAACCAACACAACATACTTTATGACACAAGAATATTTAGTCTATCTAGATGAAGACAAACTTAAGACTTCAGACGCAATAGTTTGTAGACAGGAGAGAAGGGGGGAAGGATGCATACAAGATTTCCAAGTTGGTCAAGTTGGCAAGCTGAGCTGGAATTCCTCCCGTAAGATAATTGTTGTTTAGGTAACTACATATCCCAGTTGCAAAAAGAACCGCTTAATTTATCACTTCATTTACACAGGAGATGGAAGTGACTATGTATTCACCAACTTGAATTAACTTACAGGTTACGCAAAGCCGGAAAGCAGCCCTCAATGCGTATGAGTTCCCGAATAGTACCCACCAAATGATTGTTGCCGACATCCCTATCAACAAACAGTATTCCAATGACACATGAGTAATCAGATACAGATCCTTATCACAACAACATGAGCAGAAGTATGAAATTTACAAGTGCCGAAGATTTTGCAGAGTTCCTAGTTCTGGTGGAATTCGCCCAATAAGACGATTTTCTTGCAGATAGAGATAGCGAAGAGCTGGTAGATTAGCAAGCTCCTTAGGAATTTCCCCTTTGAAACTGTTGAAGCTTAGATACCTGCAAAATTATAAATTCATGATGTTTCTTAACAGCATATAGTTAAGTTATAGTAAAAAAATCGAAAAGAAGAAAAATCTAATTGGCGAGGGAATTTACATTCACTCACAAATGGGTTAAACTCTTCAGTTCACCAATCTCAGGAGGAATGACATCTTGTAGCTTATTCCATCTCAAGTTACTGAAAAGCAGTAACAATGAGTAAATGACACACTTCAAGGCTCGATAAGAACACGGTTATCAACTAAAGCTACAAAAATTGTGAACTTTGTTTAAAGAAAATTCCATCTTTTCTCTGAATACATGATCAGTGCATAAATCAGTGCTACTGGCATGAGTCGTATAGCTAAACAATCTTGATTAAAACAAGGGCTTTACAGTATTCTCAGGCGCTTCAATCGTCCAATCTGAGGAGGGATAGGCCCCGTTAACTTGTTGTTATGGAGATCCCTGTAAAACGAACACAGATACAGCAGATTCTTGAAGCACAAATATGAAGTATTGAGCTTTCACAAAAATATGAAGTATTGAGCTTTCACAAAACTGAAACAAACTGGAGTTCATAAAGTTTGCATTTTAACTTAAAATTTAACCTTGAGTAACATAAATGAGAGTAAATTAAACAGGATCAGATTAAAGAAGTGATCTTACAGCCTAGTGAGATCCAAGAGATTGGTGACGGCAGTAGGAAAAGGCCCAACAATTGAGACTGCATAAACCTCCCTGCAAAATTTGAACAAAATCAAAGCCGAACACTCTCCGGTAATCAAAATCGGAATGGTGAAGAAGTGGCCTACAACTCAGTGACGACTCGGTAATCGCCTTGAGTGGAGCAAGTGACGCCGGACCAGGGCGGAAGATCGCCGTCGCCGCAGGGATCGTCTCCGACCCAGGCGTAGACTACTCTCCAGCCGAGCGAAGCCTTGATCTCGTTCAATGCTTTCACTGCGCAAACACCAAAACGACGTCATTTCATGTACGAATTGAATTGAACTGAATGAGCGAGATAGAGAGAGGAGCTGAGGAGGACTTACTGTCACGTTTCAGGGTTTTGGCGTGGAGGAGCAGAGGGAAAAGGAGGAGGATCAGAGAGAATGCGGTGAAGTGAAAACGAAGCGCCATTTCCAAAAAATCCAAATGGAGACGGAGAATTTCAGATCTCTGATCTCACACTTGGGGTTTTAGGTTTGCGAAGTGAGTGGCATTTAGTTGAGAATAGATCTTGGAGCAAGCTCAATTGTGGTCTGTGTGAACACTGGAATACAGAGAAGGTGGAGCTGCTTCTTCTTCAATCTTTGGGTATTGGCCAAACGCGGAAAGGCTTATCGACCGTCGGTGACAGTTGGTTATTTCTCCATTTTCTACTTGTTCTTATTGGTTGGTCTCCTTCCATTAAGTTACTTGTGGTTTATTATTGTTATTTTTGTGTTTGTATTTAAATTTACGAAAAAAATTCTACCATATCTTAATGCACCAATATATCAAAGTATATTGGTTCTATGTAGGTCTGCCACTTGGTTTGGTAATTACCAAATTTGGTCCGATGTTTTAGGTTTGATAAACCGACTTTTTGGTAATCGAGACAGATAAAACTGAAATCGAAAATTACCGAAAAAGTTAGTTTAGTTTTGGTAAATACTTAATCTACCGATTATCTAAATACTCATACATGTATATTAAGAAATAAATATAAAAAAATTCATAACAGTATGAAACATTACTACATTAATAGTACATGTATTTTAAGTAATCTGGTCAAAGATGGTTAAATAACCTAGTTTTACTAAAAATGGTTAAAACTTGATGTCATATTGTCATATGTACAAAATAAAGCTATAATAAGTAGATCAGTACAAAGTTTACGACTATAAAATTGAAAAACCTAGTATTGTTCATTGTAATTTATATTACAAATAATTAGTTGTTCTTAAGTTGATAATATCGAAAACCGAAATACCGAATTTGGTAGATATGACTAAAAACTGAAAATTTTGGTTGGTAATTGGTAGCTCAATTTTGAAACCGAAAACTTTGGTTTTAAAGTTGGTAATACCTATAACTGATTCGAACAAACCGAGTGACAGCCCTAGTTCTATGCAAAGATAGAAAAACTTGAACTAATCTATTTATGTATTAAATTAGTCAACCTTGAAGTATAGATATATTAACGTAGGCTCCATAATACATTCAGGACTATCTATAATCAGATTGTAATCAGCATGTTTAAAGCTTCATTCAGTAAAGATAATTATTCGATTCAAAAACGTATTGTAGACCAATCCTTGGATATAATTCAAATTATTATTATTTCTTTTGAATAAATTTTTTTTTTTTAAATAAACAAAATTTAATCACACAATCTATATCATACGATTGCGGATTGCCTTTAACGGCTCTACCAGCTTTTAATTTCGATTTATTTTGTTATGGATGCTCAACAGGTTTTAGTTTTTAGTTTTGTAATGGTCTTTTTTTTTACCGAAAAGTAAATAAGAATTTAGATCATACGATAACCATGTAATGGGCTCAAACAACTGAACAAGTAGTGCAATTTGTGTTCTAACACTTATCGAGTCATTGTGAAGCATATTTACTTATGTATGCAAGGTTGAAACCAGATATATGAAATGAACGGTTCACATTTTTCTTTAACATTACGCAGTAAGCTCAAATAAGTGGTGTTGCTTTATAATTGTGGAACTCACGAGTCATTGAAAATGACCATACCAGCACTATTTGTACCATATACAATAATTTAAAAAGTAAAACTTGTCGAATCATAATTGAGCACTATGCTATTATTATTTACTTTGGTACGTAGATTGATAAGATTTAAATTTTTTATATAATTTCTTTAAATTTACACATACATTAAATTCAGAGTGAAAATGATAATTAATTAAATTCATTTTACGTAACAAAGCGAATTATTATCCGAAAGAGTTATGTAACATATTACATATCTATCTACAATGTCAAATCATTGAAAGGAAAGGATGGAAACAATCTGCCGACGAAGTTAGGGCAAATCAGGCAAATTGCATTATAAATTTATAAAAGCTAGGCTTCCAAGTCACAACTGTTTGAACATGAAGTCATGAACTATACACGGAAATATTAATTAAATTCCAGACCCACATGGTACTCTTCTGAAAAGTCCATCTTGACCTGAATAAAACGCATTACCTACGAGTTACCCCATATTAATGAGACTCATGGGCTTCTTTTGAATCCCTCCCTCCCTCTCAAACAAGAACAAAGACTCGTGCACCACCATTATTTCCGTGCTTGTTTCTGACGCCCTCCCTATGAGACTCTTCACTAATTAATCAACAAGAAGCTGAGTTCCAAAACAAGCATGGAAATAGCAGCAAATGGCGTATAGTAATGTATAATATGGCAGAAATTATACTGTGAATTAAACTAAAGAAACCAAGAACTCTAATATAGGGCCATGGAAGGTTCAAGAAATGAAAGATACCCAAGAAATGAAGAAAAAACCGATATAATTAGAAGGCTGAAAATCTGATGATGATGAGGTGGGTACTGAAATGTGAGTCGGATTCAGTTGTGAAGAGGGTTTGGTCCGGAAGGGACCCGTCTCTTCTCGACACCGTATCTTGGATCAATCTGATAATCGGACGGAGACGGCGGCGGCGTCGGAAGGTGTTGGGTTAACTGGAAATGAATGCACAAAGAACGTAGTTTGTGGTTCGACCGTGAAATTGCGTCGCAACTGTGATGGCGGTGGGTTTGTTGCCCGGAGTTGCTTGTTACGACGCCGACTCCGGTAGCACATGTAGGCAGAAGGAGCTGTAAGAGGACCACCGTAGCCAACGCTGACGCCACCAGAAGCTTTCTTGAAGAAGAAGACGACGAAGAAGAAGAGAGAGCGCTCTTCATTTTTGGGTGTTGAAGGTCAGAGATCGATGAAGGTTATGGGTTTGGGTGGGGAGTGTTGAAGGTCAGAGATCGATGAAGGTTATGGGTTTGAAGGTTATGGGTTTGGGTGGGGAGTGTTGAAGGTCAGAGATCGATGAAGGTTTTGGGTTTGGGTGGGGATACAAAGAAAGAAAGAAAGAAAGGAAGAGAGAGAGAGAGAGACGGTGATGGATGAAAAGACTGGTATTTAGTTAGTTAATGCGAAGCAAGCAAGAGACACATGAAAGACTATAAATTTTTGAGAGCCCAGAACAACAAGAACAACTAGCTAGTAATAGTCGTCGTCACAAGACTCTCACGTCTATATGTACCCCGGCCCCCTAATAATGTATGTTTATTTATTTTTGGCAAAAAAAAAATTTAGGTCAGGGAGAAGCTGCCCTCCATAGATTATAAGGTGTCGTTGAAAACCACCGAGGTCCGTGACGTAAGAGCCCACAATTGACCGCATGCAGATTATGAGAATGAACAGACCTTGCTGGTTCCGAGGTTTCTTAATTCTCGACCTTTAAGAACCCGCAGGCATATGTCGATGGGCCATTGGCATATGTACCCATCTAATTAAGATAAAGAAGAAGCAATTAGAAACTGGGGGGATGGGAATTGGGCTGGTCTTGGGCTTTCATAGCACTTTTCTGTGACAGCCCATTACTCTCTTTCTGGTCTCTATAAAAGCTTCTGCTGTTTTACTTTTTCACATTTGGATTTGGGTTGTTTCTTTTCACCGGCAACAACCTACCCCCATACAGCTCAGCCGGTAACAAGCTTCACCCAAATTCACCAGAACAAGAAGAACAGCAGCTATACGTCATCATCAAACGTCTACGTCACTCTCTCATTATTTTCTGGTTTATACCTTTCGATATTAATATATACATATTTTTTTGATAAAAATACAATCCAATTCCACCACCACCACGATGGCCGTTCCTCCGCCGCCTCTCGTTTTCTTCTTCCTCCTTATACTCAGCTCCTTTTTCAACCCGACCCATCAGAAACCTTCGATCACGCTAAACACGACGACCCTATCCAAATCCGGCGACTCGGTCCTGATCAAATGGTCCGGCGTCGACTCGCCTTCCAAGCTCGACTGGCTCGGCATCTACTCGCCGCCTTCCTCCCGCAACCACCACTTCTTGGGTTACAAGTTCCTCTCCTCCAGCCCCACCTGGCAATCCGGGTCGGGCTCCATTTCCCTCCCCTTAATCAACCTCCGATCCAACTACTCCTTCCGGATCTTCCGCTGGTCCGAGTCCGAGATCAACCCCAAACGCCACGACCACGACAACAACCCCCTCCCCGGAGTCAAGCACCTGCTCGCCACGTCACCGGAGCTCGCCTTCGAATCGGGTCGGGTCCCGGACCAGATCCACTTATCCTACACCGACCGCCTCGACCAGATGCGGGTCATGTTCGTCACCCCGGACCGCGATGACCGCGCCGTGAAATACGGCCTGAGCAAGGACTCGCTGGATGACGTGGCGGCGGCACGTGTGAGCCGGTACGAGCTGCAGCACATGTGCGACTGGCCGGCCAATCACAGCGTCGGCTGGAGAGACCCTGGGTTTGTTCACGACGGCGTCATGACCAATCTCAAAAGCGGTGTCAGATATTATTACAAGGTAATTTACTAATTAGATTAGCCATAATCCTCATAATTAGTAGTTAATCACATTGGAAATCTTGATTGTTAAACTGGGTTGATTTACAGGTTGGGAGTGATGATGGAGGTTGGAGCGAAACGCACAGTTTTGTGTCCAGAAATGGAGATTCCGACGAAGCAGTAGCTTTCATGTTCGGTGACATGGGCACTACAACGCCGTATGCCACGTTTCTTCGTGTCCAAGACGAAAGCGTGGCCACCGTGAAGTGGATTCTTCGTGACATTGAAGCTCTTGGTGACAAGCCGGCTTTCGTGTCCCACATCGGAGACATAAGCTATGCTAGAGGCTATTCATGGCTGTGGGATCATTTCTTTAATCAAATTGAGCCGGTTGCGACGAAGCTGCCGTATCATGTTTGCATTGGGAATCATGAGTATGACTGGCCGTTGCAGCCGTGGAAACCGGAGTGGTCTAGTTCGATTTATGGGAACGATGGAGGTGGAGAATGTGGGGTGCCGTATAGTGTTAGGTTCAACATGCCTGGGAACTCGTTGGAGCCGACTGGGACTAGTGCACCGGGGACTAGGAACCTATACTATTCCTTTGACATGGGGTCGGTTCGTTTTGTGTACATTTCGACCGAGACCAATTTTGTGACGGGAAGCAAGCAGCATGAGTTTATAAAGCGTGATTTGGAGAGTGTGAACCGGACCAAGACTCCTTTCGTGGTGGTTAGTGGACACAGGCCGATGTACACTACGAGCAATGAGGGAAGGGATGCGCCTATGAGGAGGCAAATGCTGGAGCATTTGGAGCCTTTGTTTGTGAAGAACAATGTCACCCTTGCATTATGGGGACATGTTCATAGATACGAGAGGTTTTGTCCGATGAGTAACTATACTTGTGGGAGTAGAGGGCCTGTTCATGTTGTGATTGGGATGGGAGGACAGGACTGGCAACCGATATGGGAACCTAGAGCGGATCACCCAACTGATCCCATTTTCCCACAGCCACTGAGGTCTATGTACCGCGGTGGTGAATTTGGCTACACTAGATTGGTTGCTTCAAAAGAGAAGCTTACACTTTCTTATGTTGGAAACCATGATGGACAGGTGCATGATTCGGTGGAGATTCTGGCTTCGGGAGAGGTTCTGGGTGGTGAAGCCGGTGGTGATGGTGTCGAAGCTCTTGGTAACGGGGTCAAAGCTGCTGTGAATGGTAGTGATGGTGCTGGTTTTTCTGGAAATGGGAGCAAATCGGATTCCAAACTTACTTTGTTTGTAAAGGGAGCAAGCGTTTTAGTCCTTGGGGCTTTCATAGGCTATGTTATTGGTTTTGTTTCGCACGCCAGGAAAAGGGCCATCTCAGAAAATAGTTGGATTCCGGTGAAGAGGGAGGAGGATTCATGAGCTTACTAGTATTGGCACAGGGCTATCCTGCTTACTTGTTTCGCAAGCTATGAATCTGGGATAAAAACATGCCTGATATACAGCTGCAGTCTTTTGTAAATATTCAACTTTCTTGACACATTAGCTGTATGGCCAGATTTATGCTCTTAGGACATGTATACCTTGTAATATCGAAGTTTTGATACCCTATTCCTATTCCGAATAAAACATAGATTCATCTCTTATAGAACTGCATGTCACTTTTGTTAGTCCTCAACCCCAAATCCACAGCTGAAAATCATGAACAAAAAGACTCATTTTATTGCATGCATATCCCAGATAGGGGAAAATCAATGTTGATATACAGTCAAAAGAGGGAAAAGAAATTCATTTGAGAAGTAATCCAGAGTTATGTGCAAATTTTCTGTAGGTTGGTCTCGTAATAAGCCTCCCAACTTTCGCTTTTGTTGATTTTTCACTGGCCTAGCAGGCGTCGAGTTCGTTGATTGGCACCTTTCATTCGAGAGTTGAGCTCATCCACATCCTCAGAGAGGTGATCCATAGCTTTGTTTTGCCTGCATTTTCCATATTACTTAACAACAATGCACAGATAGATATGAAATCATGAACAATATGCAGGGAGTAGAAAAGTTATACTGACCTCTCGAGTTCACTTCCCATGTCCACAGCCATTCCCTTCAAATCCCCCAAAATATTACTTAGATCTGAGAGAGCATCATCTTGCTTTGCCTTCTCAGCCTGGTATTGGTGATCAATCCAACATTAATAATTCCAGAGAACATGTAGCCATATGCTTCATAACCACATATATTTACACTAACCTCGATTTGCTGAATGGCACTTGATCCTTCAGGAAGGGGTGTCTGAGGAGCTGACCGGCTTCCTTTGGGCGCAGGAGATAAACCCAACTTTTCCCTCTGCTCTTTACTTGCACGTTTATTGGTTGTAGCTGAATCTGAACACGATCACCATATCAAAGTCCAAGTACATTACATAAAGTCCCCCGAAAACGTGATGTTTTCAAGTTTCGGGATATTAAGCAAGTAGACTATAACAGAAGCAAACCTGCTGTCAATTCAGGGCCTTTAAGCTCCTTGGTCTTCTTTGGCTTCCAAGGCTTTGAGAAAATGCCCCCAAGTCCGTTTAAAAGCTTCTCACCCTGATTCAAACATTCACGAACGATTAGGTAACATGATCTTACACAATGCAAAAACCATAACCTCATAATCCTCTCCATAAGTGCTAACATGATCATACCTTGCTCAAATCCTTATCCATATCGACAGCCGCCATGTGTGTCCTTGTAATCTGATCACCCTGCTGATGCAACGTGTCAAGCGTGGTTGTAGCAGTCCCCTTGATGTCCTCAGCAATCCTCAGGCAATTGTTGACACTCTGTGTTGTCTCCTCAGACTTGTATACTGCATAGTTCTCCAACTCTTGCACACTCTGGTTCTCTAGCCCTCCCGAGTCATGAAAATCGTTCTTGTATGAAGCAGGAGAAGTCCCTCTTGTACTAGGCTTACCGGGTTTCTCATTACCAAAATCTGGGGTGATGAGCACGGGTTCAGAAGTAGTTCGTCTCGCTGGGGTAATCTTAGCCTCATTAGATTGGGTTTCTGAATCAAGAGATCCTGGGTCTACAGAGCTTTGCTTAGCAATCTTTGCAGGCGATTTCAAAAACCCGAACATTTTGACAACAACAACAGAGCTATAGGTTGATATCAACTGGTTACTTTTGAGGCAAAAGTCACTAAATCAAAGGAAATGACAGAACCTCTTAGAAGATTCACAACTGTTACCTAGAGAGCACAGGAAAGGAAAATCAATGAGAATGGTAATCATAATTTGTTTCACCAATTAACTAAACTACATGTTCTTAACAAAATGCAAGTGATACTTAAACCAAGCACAAATCTTTGATGCTAGCTAGTCATATGGAGCAATATTGATCAAGAACTGCAATTATGCATAGACATGCCCATCAATGGGGGTACAATCAAGATCGAAATGCACCTAGTAATTTGGATGAAAAATCAAAAATTGGTTTCGTACACAAACCACCACGCTTGGGTTTTGGATTGGGTTTGTGCTTGAAACGGGAAGAGAAAATGGATTGAATTTTTATTAACAAAAGGAAAAAAGCAAAGGGTTTACATTTCTGTAGACAAGTATTTATCTTTCGTCTCTGTGGCTGCGAGCAAAATCAGAGAAATATGCCGCGGAAAAGCAGAGAAAAACTGTACGGCTCTAAGTCCGAGTCTCAAAGTGACTTGCTTCCCAGAATTGGAGGGCTATAAAAATTTCGTATTTAATAGTTATTTCTTATCAATCGCCTGCAGTAAATCCAGTTTGTACTCAAATTTTTTACTCTTTGTAGTATAAAGTATATATTAACTGCTATAGTATAAATCAATTTTTCAAGATCAAACCATCTTGAGTGAAAACAATCCAAAACACTGCACCCGTTACGATAGTTAATCATATTGGTTTCTTTTTTTGTTTTGGATTCACTTTATACTATGGCAATATAGAAGAATTACAAGTCTACAACCGTAGAGAGCATGGTCGGCCGGAAACGAAGTCATTAAACCAACTAAATGACGGTAATTATGAAGGTCAAATATTTGAATTATAAAATAATAAAAAGGGGCCGTGACCACTTATCCAATTTCAGCTTAAAAATTGTCCACTTACACTCCACTAAGAGTTTTTTAACCCCATTTACCCACTCTAACATCTGCTGACAGTTTTGCCCCTATTAATTAAATTGAAACTCATCTCTCAGACTCTCTCCCCCCCCCCCCCCCCGATCTCCACCTCCAGTTTCTCTCTCTCTCTCTACCTCCGGCTGACTGCCAGACTATCTCTCTCTCCTCTCAGAAAAGCCTCCTCCAGGTTGTCCGGCCACCTCCAGGCGTCTCACAGGCGCGGTCAATCCGGACCAGTCCGAAATCCGTCGGGTAATCCTTGGCCAGATTGTTCCTGTCGATCCAGTCTGATCCCTCCGCCGACACACTTGATTTCAGATCCTCCCACTTCTTGTACTCGACGAATCGGACGGCATAGTTTTGGGGACGAGGATCTAGGGTCGTGTTGGGCTCTAGGGTTGGGGGATTCTGGTGGGGTTTGAAAATGGAAGAGAGAGAGATGTTGATGGAGATGATGATGAAGAAGAAGGAGAATGATGACGTGGCGGTCAGAGGAGTAGTCATAGTAGTCATAGCAACTATGCAAGTATTATTTTCATGGCCCTCTTTCTATCCATTGCGGCAACTATTATTATTAATTTTTTTTTTGGTAAATTTGGCAGAAGGCTTATAAGGAAAGAAGAATGAAGAATGAAAAAAAAAAGTTTTATTGAGTAACTATACATGTCTATTGCGGGGCAATAATAAGATTATTGGGAGACAATAATATGAGTATTGAGGGGCAATAATATGCATATAAATTGATCGATTGTGCCTGTAGTGTATTCATTTTGGTTTTGGGAGTTTATGCAATTCACTGGAGGGCAATAATATGATTATTGGAGACAATAATATGATTATTGGAGACAATAATATGATTATTAGGAAGCAATAATATGATTACTGGGGGGCAATAATATGATTACTGGGGGTAATAATATGGTTACTGGGTATTATTAGGGGGCAATAAATTCAGACGCTGGAATCCGGTCACCAGTCCGGTAGCCGGATTCCGGTCACCGGTCGCCGGAGTCGGGTCACCGGTCGCCGGAGTCGGGTCACCAATCGCCGGAGTCTGCCACCGGAGTCAAGCAAGGTCTCCAATGACTTATTTCTCTAAGTGACAAAAAAGGAGAGGGAAAAATTGTCCCAAAAATAAATAAAAATGAATTAAAAAATACTTAATTGGGTATTAGGGAAATAATCTTTTAGAGTGTTTGGGTAAGTGGGCAATCTCTTAGAGTGTTTGGGTAAGTGGGCATGAAGAGTCTTATAAATTGCTAAAAACAAACCAAAAAAAAGACCTGAAAGAAGAACTTTTTTTTGTTTCATAGAGTAGATCAAACTTTTTTTTTGTTTTTATTGATCAGTTTATATGAGATAATAAAATCAACTATCACTTGAGAAATCTCTCTCCAAGTTAGAAAAAGTCGCCGCTCTCTCTCTCCAAACCAGAGCTAGGGTTAGGGTTTTTTCTTTGCAACTTTCAACAGGTTTTCACGATGACCTTTGTTGATGCTATGGTCGCGCGTCTGGCTTCCTCGTTGATTTGCGCCCAACCAAAGGGAAAGGGTTATGACAAGCTGATGTGTTAATGGTGGGAAAGTTGTTGACTGCAAGGGAGTTCAAGGTTCGTTCATTTTTGGGGATGTTTCGCAATGCGTGGAAGGTGAATGGGAGTCTGCAGAGGGTCAAAGGGTACTGTTTACGTTCTGGGATCCGGCTGATCGGGAGCGAGTCTGGCAGGGAGCGCCGTGGGGTTTTAATTGGGCCCTGATGGCGTTGGCCATGTATGACGGTAGTGCTAACCCCACCAAGTGTAAAGCTTGTAGGACATAAATGGGTCTTTGTTAGAAAGTGTAATGAAAAGAATGAAGTCCTGAGGTACCTTGTGGGCAAGGTTTCTCACAACGCCCTAGAATTGACTACGAGGAGACATACTTTCCCGTAATGGACGTTATAACGTTCCGCTACTTAGTTAGCTTGATAGTTTCCGAAGGACTAGAAATGCAGCTCATGGATGTGGTTATTGCATATCTCTATGGGGATCTTGATTCAGAGATATATATGAAAGTGTCTGATGGCCTTACATTACCCAAGTCAAGTGACTCTAAACCACGGAGTGCGTTTGCAATTAGGTTGAAACGCTCACTTTACAGATTGAAACAATCCGGGCGGATGTGGTATACCCGTCTAAGTGATTACTTGATTGGGAAGGGATATAAGAACGATGAATTATGCCCCTGCGTATTCATAAAGAAAACAAGTTCCGGATTTGCAATTGTAGCTATATATGTCGATCGATGATATGAACATAATAGGTACTCTTGATGAAATAAGAGAAATCGCGAGCTACTTGAAATCCGAATTTGAGATGAAGGATCTTGGGAAAACGCGATTCTATCTAGGCCTTGAACTAGAACACTGAGTTTGTGGAATACTAATCCACCAGTCTGCGTATGTCCAAAAGATGCTCAGGCGATTTAACATGGACAAAACGCATCCTGCTAGCACTCTCATGATCGGTCAAAGTTTGGATGCAAAGAAAGATCCACTTCGTCCAAAGGAAGATGATGAAGAGGTGTTGGGAGCTGAAATTCCCTATCTAAGTGGAATAGGCGCATTATTGTACTTAGCCCAATGCACTCGACCAGACATTGCATTCTCAGTGAACTTGTTAGCTAGATTTAGCTCAGCGCCAACGCAGCGTAACTGGAATGGTATCAAGAACATTTTCCGATATCTAAAAGGAACCATTGACTTGGGACTGTTCTTTCCCTACAGAGAGACAAGAGGGACCGCAGATGGAACTGCAATCCCTAAAGGAAATGTTGATGGCGAAAGCACCACTACTACACCGAAACCCCAAATGATGTTTTGGTTGGTTTTGCTGATGCTGGGTACCTCTCTAACCCACACAAAGGTCGTTCCCAAACTGGTTATGTATTTACCATTGGGAACACGACAATATCTTAGAGATCAACCAAGCAAACCCTTGTGGCTACCTCCTGGAACCACTCAGAGATCATTGCTCTACATGAGGCGGTTCGTGAGTGTATATGGTTAAGAGCTATCATTATACATATTCGAGGGACTAGTGGTTTGATTTCTACCACTGAAGAGCCTACTTGCATTTATGAAGATAATGCAGCTTGCATCGAACAGATGAAGCTAGGTTATATCAAGGGTGATAATACAAAACACATATCGCCAAAGTTTTTCTACAATCAGCAACAACATGCTCTCCTCAAGATTCAAGTGAATCAAGTAAGGTCTGAGGAGAATGTGGCAGATTTGTTTACCAAATTATTGTCTGAGGCCATATTTGAGAAACATGTGAAAAACATAGGAATGCGAAGACTCTCCATATAACATCCGCAACTGTCTCTTGTCCCCAGCTCTAGGGTTTTAAAATTCTTGGAAGTCGACCATTTTCTGATGGCTAAAGCCCTCAATAGCAATTACTTATCAATTAGGTCCAGGAGCAAGAACAAGCAGCAGGTACCTTTTGTTATCTTGAACAGTAACCAGGATATTGTGTTTTTGATTCTGGACAAGCTCAAACCCATTGACCTTCTCCGCTTTGCTGCAGTTTGCAAGGAATGTCTGGCTCTTTCGAAAGAATACAACCTCACAGCTCAACGATGGAGTAATCAAGTGGTTCCCATGCTCTCGACCCTTAAGGAGGAAAAGCTAAGACTCTACAGTGCATGTCTGTGTGCAGGAAAAATTTACGACAACATTCAGTTATCAGTTCCTCCTGATAAGAGCTTCTGCGGCTCTAGCCATGGTTGGTTAGCCACAGTAGATACATTCAACACATATGTTGTGAAGCCTGTGTGGTTATACAACTCTGGAACCCTTTCGGAAAAGCTGCAGGGTCTCCTCTTTGTCTTCCTTCCTTGCAGTACGTGTTGCTGGTGCTATGACCTTCGAAAGGTTATCCTGTTAGTTGATCCATCTATGAATGGGGATAACAATTATATGGTTGTAGCACTCACCACTTACAACTTGGCTCTCTTCAGAGCAGGCCAAAAAGATTGGACTTGCATTCGGAATTTAAAAGAGTGTAACGATGTTGTACTCTATAAAAGTCGAATCTATGGAGTTGGACGGAGGAGGTGTCTTTGGTCATTGAAAGTTAATCACAGCAGTACTGAAACCCATTCAAGTCCGCCATCGACAGAACTAATTGCACCCGAGAATTGTACTGATTATAAGCTAGAGCGAGGGTATATTGTGGAATCAAATACCACAGGAGACCTATTGCTTGTTCAGAGAACTTGTAATCTGCAAACGCCATATCCCTAAGAGCCGTACAGCTTCAAGATCTACAAGTTGGTGTTCGATGACGACGGATCTCTTGTGCGACAAGTTGAGATAAAAAGTGTACGAGATGAGGCTATATTCGTAGGAGGCGGCCAATCTGTTTCTGTTTTTGCTTCAAAGTTTCCCGGATGTCAGCCAAAGTCCATATATTACACAACTGAATTAGGAGAAACTCCAAAAACAATAGGTGTCTTCAATATACAAGATGGAACCATCACCCAACTAGACCCTCTAGATGGTTTGCACAAGCGCATGCGTCTAGCACTTTGGATTCTGCCACGATGTAATGGACTCTCCTAGACTCCTAGCTTCTAAATTCATAGACCATCAATTTCTATTAAACACTATTAGTGTTTTTTTTATTATTAGTATCATTTAGTCTAGTGATATAAGTCTTTTTTTTCTTTTTTTTGAGTGGAAGACGTCAATAGAACCAACACACACCCATGCAGTGTATCCCAGCATAGCCAGACTAATCACTGCACCGCAGACGCACGAACCATTGAGTGTTTTAACTAACCCAGGTCCCTCAAATCTGCTGGCCACGGGATGAAGCTGAGATTCGAACACTAGTAGTGATATAAGTCTTCATTTCATAAAGATAGTTATTGTAATTCTCAGTTGTCGCTGACTTTTTGGCTACTTTATCAAGAAAAGAGTGTTATTTAAGTATTGCATAGGAGTGAAATCCTTTGATCCTCTTTTATTAAAAGATAAAAAAAAAAAACAAATTTTGGATTTTTTTGTTGATAATTACCAATATTCGATCTACAAATAGAAGATTGTTTACACATATGTGGCAAATTGGTCCTGTAGGCTGTAGTTACCACATCGGCGGCTTCAAGTCCAGGAAAACGACGATTCCTTGTAAATGCATATATTTGGTTCCCTCGTTTTTAACGTGAGGAAGAAAAGGTTAAAACGTTAAGCTATGCGTCCCACAGAAGAAGATAAGCAGACAAAAAAGCAAAACCCACTCGCTCTCTGTTTCACTCATTTTCTCATTAATCTGCTTCTGACTCTCTCTCTGTTAGAGAGTTGAGGAGAGCAATGGCGGCTATCCCATTCTCAGCTACATCCAAACCATCAAAGTCAGCTACTCATTCCACGTTCATCTCGAGCTTCATAGCAGGCTCCAACCACATAGGAAGACATTCAAGGCTGTTCTTGAACTCAACCTCTGGTTCTGTTTCTGGCCGAGCTAGGAGAAAGCTCTGTGTGAAGAATGTGGCTGCTACTGATCAAAAGCAAGAACCTAAAGACGTTGCCACCCGAGAAGGTTGTTTTCTTTTCTCAGTCTTACTTCATCCTTTTCGATTCCTTTGCTTCAGTTTCTCAGTTGCAATTTTTGTACTAATTTGCAATGCAAAGCTGTAATCTTTTTCAATCAAGTCTTGGACTTCCCATTGCTTTGTCATTTAAACCCAAGTTGCCTAATGGGTTGGATTTTATTGGTCAACAAGAGTTCAGTGAAAATGGAGGACACTGTATTTTCATGGTGTTATTGATATATGGATATATGACACTCTTGCATTCAAGTGGTTCAGGTACTTTGGGTGCATTTCCTCCAGATTCTGCATCCATTTCATCGATAATCAAATACCACGCGGAATTCACACCTTGCTTCTCTATGGAATCGTTTGGACTTCCCAAGGCATTCTATGCCACCGCGGAGAGTGTTCGTGATATGCTTATCATTAACTGGAATACTACATATGAGTACTGTGAGAAGTTGAATGTAAAGCAGGCATATTATCTCTCAATGGAGTATCTACAGGTTTGACTTGGGTCTCTTTCTGTCCTGCTTCTGAAAATTCCTGTTGTTTTCTATATATTTACATGATAATATTAAAATCTGTCATATACTATATATGTTATGCTCTAGAAATTTTACAGGGTAGAGCATTGTTAAATGCAATTGGCAACTTGGAGCTTTCAGGGCCTTATGCAGAGGCTTTGGAAAAGCTTGGGCACAATCTTGAGGATGTAGCTAGGCAGGTCCGTTTCACCGACCATTTTATTATTTGATCAAGTAATGATTTTAACCCATAATTTTATCTTAACTTTTGTTTCTCATTCCACTAAATAGAATTATCCAAGACTGTCTTTTAACTATGGAAGTCCCTAAATTCTTTGTTGTTAACTGATAGGAACCAGATGCTGCTCTTGGAAATGGGGGGCTAGGGAGGCTTGCTTCCTGCTTTTTGGACTCCCTGGCGACCCAAAATTACCCGGCATGGGGATATGGACTAAGATACAAGTATGGATTGTTTAAGCAACACATTACAAAAGATGGCCAGGAGGAAGTTGCTGAAAATTGGCTTGAGGTTGTTATCATGGTTCATTTGCAGAAAAATGCAAGAGCCTTACTTAATTTCCTCTCCTTTTAGGGTGATCATCACTTGAGTGATTCTTTTATGGGTCACCATGTAAATGTCTCTATGTCATCTGTTGATTGATTAAAGTTTCTCTTATCAGATGGGCAATCCATGGGAAATTCCAAGAAATGATGTAACCTATCCTGTGAAATTCTATGGTGAAGTTATTTCGGGGCCAGATGGGAAAAAACAATGGGTTGGAGGAGACAATGTCACCGCTGTTGCCTATGATGTCCCCATACCAGGATATAAAACTAAAACCACCATAAACCTTCGACTGTGGTCCACAAAGGCTGCACCAGCAGAATTTGATTTGCATGCTTTCAACACTGGAGATCATGCCAAGGCATATGCAGCTATAAAGAATGCAGAAAAGGTTTGGATGAATCCACAACCATTAAGCTTCTTATTCTAAAATAAGTTTACATTGTTTTACTACACTAGTACACTACTATATAATTGTAACTGTTATGACCAACTAGCTAAAACTGGTTATCCTTAATGTTCTATGCTACATGATTAGATCTGTTACATATTGTACCCCGGGGATGAAACCATGGAGGGAAAATCACTTAGATTGAAGCAACAATATACACTATGTTCTGCTTCTCTCCAAGACATAATCTCACGTTTTGAAAGGAGATCAGGGGACCCTGTGAATTGGGAAAAATTTCCTGAAAAAGTTGCAGTGCAGATGAATGATACTCATCCAACTCTCTGCATTCCAGAGTTGATAAGAATATTGGTGGATGTGAAGGGATTGAGCTGGAAGGAAGCCTGGAATGTTACTCGAAGGTACTTCATTTCATATATATTTTTACTTTCATTGTATGTGATACTGTTGGCTTCATAGAGCACTAGCTTATATGTCTTGTCATTCCAAGTATTCTTCCAGAACTGTTGCATACACAAACCATACAGTTCTACCCGAGGCATTGGAGAAATGGAGTTTAAATCTTATACAGGAGTTGTTGCCAAGACATGTTGAGATCATAAAAATGATTGATGAGGAGGTAATATTCAAGATCATACAACTACTCCAGGTTCTCATCAGAAAATTTGTCTGTATGAATAATTTGTAGTGGTGGAAAAGTGAGCATTCACATTCACATTAATCATCCTACAATATTTTTCTTTTGCAAAATAAAAAAATCCATCATAATCTAATGTATTGTAACATCTGATGAATTGACCAGCTAATTCATACTATTGTTGCTGAGTATGGCACGGAGGATCTTGACTTGTTGCTACAAAAAGTGAAAGAAATGAGAATTCTAGATAACATTGAGTTGCCTGACTCTGTCTTGGAAATGCTCCCTAAATCAGAAGAAAGCTCCGTGGTTGATCACATTGAGTCGGTTTCTGATAACGAAACTAAAGGCACTGACGAAGGAGACCAATCTCAAGTACTGGACACTGAGAAGAAAAATGAGGTTACATTTGAACCAGATCCTGAGCTGCCAAAGATGGTGCGCATGGCTAATCTATGTATTGCTGGTGGACATGCAGTAAATGGAGTTGCTGAGATTCATAGTGAAATAGTGAAGAACGAAGTATTTAACGATTTCTATAAGGTATAAAACAAATTAATGGTATTAGCTAGTGCCAATTTATTCTTTCTAGTACTTGTTTTCACTTGCACTTCTTCTGGCAGTTGTGGCCTGAGAAATTTCAAAATAAGACCAATGGGGTAACACCTCGAAGATGGATTCGTTTCTGCAATCCAGATCAAAGTAGACTTATAACCAAGTGCATTGGAACAGAAGAGTGGGTAAAAAATACTGAGATGTTGGTGAACCTTCAAAAGGTAAATGTCATACCCAAACTTGTAACTCATTGAATATTTCTGAGGTAATAGTATATATTAAACTTAGATCTTTGTAAAATTAATAGCTTAAAATTATCTGATGATGTTATAGTTGCAATTTTTCCCCTATATGGTCACCTGCTTTCCAATTTTCCCATAATGGCAAGTAGGAAAGTAATTACCTCAAGTGTTCACCGTGTTATGAGTTTTGTGCATATCATCTATTAATAGGAGTAGTGCCACTTGTCCACAGTTTGCTGATAATGAAGATTTCCAGTCTGAATGGAGGGAAGTAAAAATGAGAAACAAGATTAAGGTTGCATCATTCCTCAAGGAAAAAACTGGTTATCTAGTCAACCCCAATGCGATGTTTGATGTACAGGTTATCCTCTGCCTATCAAATATTTGTTCATTTTCTCTAGTTCTCTGTTTCAGTTATTATATCATGTAAAAAGAAAAGGAAATCCTTACAGCAAAAGAACTAGTTTTTCTACATGTTAATACTTTTGAGTTCTGAGTAAAGGATATTTATTCAATCAATGGCAAATATGAAGCACTTTCTTTGTGCAATGGAGTTGCCTTGACCCTTCTTTTTACTCATATAACTCTTGAATGTTGATAATCAGTCTAAAATATATGCAATGTCAGGTGAAGCGCATCCATGAATATAAACGGCAGCTAATGAATATCATGGGAATTATTTATCGATACAAGAAAATGAAGGAAATGAGTCCCAAAGAAAGAGAAGCAAGGTTTGTTCCAAGGGTGTGTATATTTGGAGGGAAGGCATTCGCGACATATGTTCAAGCCAAAAGGATTGTGAAATTCATCACTGATGTTGGAGCCATTGTAAACCGCGATCAAGAGATAGGTGATCTTTTGAAAGTTGTGTTTGTTCCTGATTACAATGTGAGTGTTGCAGAAGTGCTTATTCCAGGTAGTGAACTGTCCCAGCATATCAGGTCAGTTCCTAGATTCACTTCATTAATCAGCAATTACTTCAGCTTACAAGCCTAATCTGCCTATTTCATTTATGATAGAAATGTGGTTTTGATTGTATGATCTCTCTCAGTACTGCTGGAATGGAGGCCAGTGGAACTAGCAATATGAAGTTTGCAATGAACGGGTGTATACAAATTGGAACTCTAGATGGGGCTAATGTTGAAATAAGGGAAGAGGTTGGAGAGGAAAACTTTTTCCTCTTTGGTGCTAGAGCTGAAGAAATATCTGGACTAAGGAAACAAAGATCTGAAGGAAAGGTACATGCATTATGATTAGGTAGCATTAGTTAAAGGTACGTACATGTCCTTTGGTTTGCTTGATATCTATTTTGTTCTTGGCAAAACACACAGTTCGTGGCGGATCCACGGTTTGAAGAAGTGAAGGCATATGTGAGGAGTGGTATTTTCGGTCCTTACAACTACGATGAACTGATGGGATCTCTGGAAGGAAATGAAGGTTACGGTCGTGCTGATTATTTTCTTGTTGGATACGACTTCCCTAGTTATATAGAATGCCAAGACAATGTCGATGAAGCATATCGAGATCAAAAGGTGAGTACTGCATACTCATCACCTTCATTTTTTGCTTACTTTTCTGAAGTTATTCTTATAATATGCGTGGTCTGGTGCAGAGATGGACAAAGATGTCGATTTTGAACACAGCTGGTTCATACAAATTCAGCAGTGACCGTACAATTCATGAATATGCAAGAGACATATGGAGGATCGAACCTATAGTACTGCCATAAAATGAAATGTATGCTTCAATTGCATAACCCTTTGTAAAGAAATTTCTCACCTAAGAAAAAGAGTAAAACTTAATGATGGATTCATGTAAAATTAACCACAACAAACACGACATGATCGACCAACCAATGCAACCATCAACAATATCCAGATCATGCCTTTGAATTCATATAATTAACGATTTTTTTCATGAGTCTTAACCTTGAGGGTGAACCAAAAGTTGGGTTGTGTCAAAGTTTTGAAGAGGTTGAGATGTGGCTGGAATCGAAGTCATTCCTTAGGAATGGGTGGAGTCGGTAATTACACACACAGGTGAGTTTCCCTGCTCATTTCTTGTTCTTCATCTCTATTTCCCTGAATTTCGAATTTGATTTGATACATACACTACCGACTAAATTGATTCAAATATCAATTTCTTTTTGTTGATTTCTTTTTTATTTTTCTGTGGAAAGTTAAACTTCTGGAGAAGAAACTGCCAATTGGAAAGCAGAACATGACATCCTTTTGACCCAAACGCTTTAGAGAAGGCAGAGGTATTTACGGTTTATAATATATGCCGAGATGAAACCTGAATTTGCTGAAAATGACACTTCCACCTTACAACTTGGTTTGCAAATATGAGGAACTATGAAACTAATGTAATTATTCCAAACTAGTGTGGTAGGAAACATGAGAAACAACTATATGAAGGGTCATAAGAGTAGAGAACAAGCTTAAAACATAACTCTGTCGGAGGTAGTGCATAAGTAGTTAAAAATATAATAAATTTTGTATTGTTGTAGAGAATTGGAATTGTGTGTTTATTATTGATAATAGGAGTCCTTTATATAGGGAGTTACAAAGTACACATAAGGTAATAGAATCCTAATACAATTGATACCTAGAACTTTCTCTTATTACAACTCTAAACCCTAGTTTGAAGAGGCACACATGATGTCGACATCCTTCAACACTCCCCCTTGTGCCGCTCAAACTTGGTCATGACGCTTTGGTCGTTGACTCACTAAAAAACCTTGTCAGGTAACAAAAACCCTGTGGGATAAAAATAACCCTGGTTGAAGGACAAAAAGAGCACAACACGTCCTTTACTTTTCGAGATCGAACATGTAGACATCATACCTCCTCCTGATGTCAATATCTCCCCCTTGATTGCTACAATCATGGGAGTTCGGATAACCTTCTTAATCCGATGCTCTTCACATGTTTCTCGAATGTGGATTTAGGTAACGACTTAGTAAAGAAGTCCGCTACGTTATCCTCAGATCGGATTTGGTTCACTTCAATATTTAGCAATGTTCTAAAAAACGGCCTAGGCGCTAGGCGGCAAGGAACCGCTTCGATTTTGGCCTAGGCGTTTCCCTTAGGCGTTGGGCTACTAGGCGGGGACTAGGCGGGCTAGGCGGTGGTGCTAGGCGGTGCTAGGCGGGGACTAGGCGGGCTAGGCGGGGACTAGGCGGTTCTAGGCGGCGACTAGGCGGTTCTAGGCGGCGACTAGGCGGTTCTAGGCGGAGCCTAGGCGGTCGTAAACCCTAATTTATTCTATATTTTGACTATTTTTATATTTATAATTAATCTTTAGACTTTAAATATTGTTATTTATATTATTATATGTCATAAAAATAATTTAAAATTAAAAAAAAAACCGCCTAGGCCCCTAGGCGCTAGACCCTGGGTCACCGCCCGACTAGCGCCTAGCGTTTTTTAGAACCTTGATATTTAGAAGTGCCTGTTGTTGCTGATTGTAAAAGAACTTAGGTGATATATGCTTGGTGTTGTCGCCCTTGATGAAACCTAATTTCATTTGTTCAATACAAGCTGCATTATCTTTATAAATGCATGTAGGTTCATTTGTGGTAGACTTCAAACCACAAGTTCCTCGAATGTGTCTAACTATAGACCTTAGCCATATGCATTCTCGCACAGCTTCATGTAGAGCAATAATCTCTGCGTGATTTGAGGAAGTAGCAACAAAGGTCTGTTTTGTAGACCTCCAAGATATCGCAGTGCTTCCCATGGTAAAGACATAACCCGTTTGGGAGCGACATTTGTGAGGGTCAGAGCAATACCCTGCATCAACAAAACCCATCAAGACATCGTTGTCATTTTGATGGAGGGGAGGAGGAGCACGGAAGGTGGCGTTTTGCCTTGTGGAATCCGATCCCACACTCCCGTTATTTCTTTTCTCTCTGTAGGGATAAAACAAGCCCATATCAATCGTACCTCTCAAGTATTGAAAGATTGTCTTTATATCAATCCAATGGCGGCGTGTTGGCACAGAACTGTGTCGAGCTAACAAGTTCACTGCAAATGAGATATCCGGTCTTGTGCATTGAGCTAAGTACAATAATGCGCCTATTGCACTTAGATAAGACACTTCAGCCTCTAATAAGTCTTCGTCCTCATCCCTTGGACGAAACGGATCTTTTCCGGGCTCAAGACTACGGCCAATCATGGGAGTACTCACAGGCTTCGCTTTATCTTCATTAAAGCGCCTTAGTAATTTTTGAGTATATGCTGACTGATGGTCCGATGGATCATAATTCCATCACTATGGTGCTCGAGTTCTAATCCGAGACAAAACCGTGTTTTCCCAAGATCTTTCATCTCAAATTCGGATTTCAAGTACTTAGCAGTTTCCTTTAACTCATCTAGAGTTCCAATTAGGTTCATGTCGTCGACATAAACTACTACAATTACAAATCCAGAACTTGTCATTTTTATAAACACGCATGGGCATATTTCATTGTTGACATATCCGGATATCCCTTCCCAATCAAGTAGTCACTTAGACGGTTATACCACATCCGTCCGGATTGTTTCAATCCATATAGTGAGCGTCTCAATCTTATTGAAAACGCGCTCCGTGGTTTAGAGCCATTTAATTTGGGTAATTGAAGTCCATTTGGAACCTTCATATATATATATATATATATATATATATATATATATATATATATATATATATCTGAATCAAGATCCCCATAGAGATATGCTGTAACCACATCCATAAGCTGCATGTCAAGTTTTTCGGAAACTACCAAACTGACAAGGTAGCGGAACGTTATAACGTCCATTACGGGAGAATATGTCTCCTCGTAGTCGATTCCAGGGCGTTGTGAGAAACCTTGCGCCACAAGGCGGGCTTTGTATCTAACAACCTCATTTTTCTCATTACGCTTTCTAACAAAGACTCATTTATGACCAACAGACTTTATACTTGGGGTGTCAGTGTTATAGGCCCAAATACATGTCTCTTTGTTAGTGAATCCAATTCAACCTGGATCGCATCTTTCCATTTAGGCCAATCTGCTCTTCGTTGACATTCTTCAACGGAGCGAGGTTCGATATCATCGTGTTCTATAATTCCTTGAGCAATAGAACATGCAAACACATCATCAAGGATAATAGAATCTCGATTCAACGTCTCATGTACACTAGTGTAATTCATGGAGATCTCCCTATTCTCTGGAATTGGTTCTAACATTGGAGCGTCCCCCAATGATGTCTCTTGGACATAACCATAATCCAGAATATCTTCATGAGACGGGTTATTTATGTCGATGATTAATGGATCTTTTTGTGTCAAACTCGCTTTCTTTCTTGGGCGAGAATCCATCGAACCTTTGGGCCTTCCACGTCTCCTTGCTGGGAGCCCGGCCTGAGCCACATTGCCATCACCATTAGTGGTGGCGGCGCCATGCCCATTACCCCTAGGGGTGGCGCCATGTCCATGATTTTTAAGGACATCAATCCTTGCAGGCACGTTTGCAGCAGGTATATGTGATCTTGTCACTTTAGCGATATCAGAAAACGCGTCAGGCATAGAGTCTGCTACGTTCTGAAGATCAAGAATTCTCCGCACTTCAATTTCGGACTGTGCGGTTCGGGGATCAAGATGAGACAAAGTGGGGACAGACCACGACAATTCATATCGTTCCTGTTGAACATTATTGTTCCCCTAACGACGGGAAGACTGTCTCATCAAAGTGACAATCCGCAAATCTAGCGGTAAATAGATCGTCTGTCAAGGGTTCTAAGTAGCAGATAATAGTTGGAGAATCATATCCAACGTAAATGCCTAATCGTCTTTGAAGACCCATTTTGGTGCGCTGTGGCGGCGCAATTGGCACATAAACTGTACACCCAAATATGCGTAAGTGTGAGACATCAGGCTCATATCCAGTAACCATCTAGGACGCAGAAAATGGTTGAGTGGAAGTAGGCCTCAGACGAATGAGCACAGCTGCATGCAATATTGCATAGCCCCAAGCAGAAACAGGGAGATTGGTGCGCATAACCAATGCTCTAGCGACCATTTGAAGTCTTTTAATGGCAGCTTCTACGAGACCATTTTGGGTGTGAACATGAGGAACAGGGTGTTCAACCTCAATCCCAATAGACATGCAATAGTCATCAAACGTTTTTTATGTAAACTCTCCAGCATTGTCAAGACGAATTGACTTAATGGGATGATCAGGGTGGTGAGCCCTTAATTTAATGATTTGTGCTAGGAGTTTAGCAAATGCAGCATTTCTTGTGGACAATAGCATGACATGCGACCAGCGTGTCGATGCATCAACCAACACCATAAAATATCTAAATGGTCCGCAAGTTGGTTGAATAGGTCATTTGCATAGGATGGTCTCGATCCTAATTTTGCTATGGAGGATTCTTTGTAAGAATGGAATATTTTCCTTAGTGTCTTTGCATAGGATGGTCTCGATCCAAATTTTGCTAAAGAGCAGGCTTTGCAAAACGAAATATGGGCTTTATAAGCAACCAGGGAATTATCCGGTTGAGCCACGAAGTCACAATTGACTTTAGAAGTAGAAAAGGGACCAAGGAGGCGTCAATACCACCTTTGGGCAGCAGGGGGTAGGTGGCGCCAGCCCTATCTTGGACCGAATTTTGGTTCTGACTTCTTTTCGTTTTGAAAAATGGATGTCCGTGTGAAGTCTTTAGTATACGGATCATCATATCACGACCTGGGTGTCCCAGACGATCGTGCCAAAGCCTATATGTGTCAGAATCCCATAAGTCATCTCTCATGACATGGTTAGATTCAACGACTCAAATAGTGGTTGCATACAACCCACTAGAGCGACACATAAGTTTCTCTAATACTCGTTTATGTCCGTAGTCATTAGAGGAGATGCAAATGAACTCTTGTCCATTCTCACAATGTGTTTCCACATGAAAACCATTGGCTCTTATATCTTTAAAACTCAATAGGGTCCTTCCAACTCTAGGAGCATATAGAGCTTCGGTGACATTGATACTTGTGCCATTTGGCAACATAAATTGAGCTGGTCCTCGACCATGAATCAATTGTGATGGTCCAGCCATCGTAGTCATAGAAGATCGACTAGGCGTCATCCATAGAAATAGTTGAGTATGTCGCAATATAGTATGTGTGGTGCCACTATCAACAAGGCAGTCCAACTCTCCAGGAAACATACTGAAAAATAATAATGTTCGGAATTAAAATATGTCCATGACATTGAATAATAATACGATACTTTATTAATAAAGATAGTCAATGATTACATCAAAAGTCCCAAAAAATCTAATCCAAAATAAAATCAAATTAAGACACATTGTAGTCACTCTATCCGTTTGGTAACTCCAATCAAATATGACCAGGAAAGTAGAGAGAGATGTTGGTGGAGCGAGGCTCTCTTAAGTACCATTAATCTCAATGACTTTCCTAGACATCATATTTCATTGGGTGCGCCATATGAGAAAGAGTTAATACATTTGTCACTTATTGACCAAGGCATATTGCCATTACAAAAATTCTTGGAAAATAAAAGGACTATTCTAATCAAAGTCTGCAGCATCCTTGTGCACTTCATCTTCAGCTTTGAAGTCCTCTATGGTGAGATTGACATCTCCACCATCTTCTTCTTCTTCTTCTGCAAGGTACACTTCTTGCTCCCTCAGGTCCATGTATGCCCTGTATCTTGCAGCTAGTTGCTCACTTGCCTTGCATTGCCTGAACTAATGCTCACTTGATCCACATCGATGACACATGTCATTGTGGTTGCCTCCCTTTAATTGAGGTGCACGTTGTGGGCGTTCCCTAGGAGGGTTGGCGCTACCACCACGACCAGGGATACCACGACCACCTCTCCCACGTGTGGCATTGCCACCACGTGTATCCGCACCAAACTTGCGGTTTCCTTCCTGGTTAGGGCGGTTATATGGACCCATACGTCCCTCATATCCTTTATTCTTAGGGTTCCGCTCCTTACGCCCTCTTTTGGGTGCATTATAATTCGCCTCATGAACGCTCTTAGTTCCAATGGGCCTAATTATAATTCCTCACGAGTATGTTATCATGTTTCTCAACTACAGATATGAGATTCATAAGCTGATGAAACCTCGTGATTCGTCCAACATTGACTTCAGTAAGGTACTGCTTTGATACGACAATGGCTGAAACGGGGAAGGTGGAGAGAGTTTTCTCAATTAGCTCTTGCTCTGTGACAGGTTGTCCACAAAACCTCAACATGGACTGTAGGCGAAGAGCTTCTGAATTATATTCAGCAACAGACTTGAAATCAGCAAAGTGAAGATTGTTCCATTGAACCTTCAAGTCTGGGAGGAGGGAATCTTGGACATTGTCAAAGCGCTCTTCTAGCGCTACCCATAGCTCTCTTGCATCCTTGATCGACATATACTCCAATCTGAGTGCCTTGTCCATATGGCGTCGCATCAAGATAACTTTTTAAGCATGCTTTGTAGGTGTTCGCACTAACACACGATCCGAGTTAGGTGCCTGGATTATGGGTAATATTCCCTTTGAAGTGAGGTGGTTCTCAACATCGGTTACCCAACTGTGGTAATCCGAGCCTGTTGAGTCAAGCATGGGAAAATCGAGTCTAGGTTCATTCGACATCCTGAAAATAAGAAGAGAATATATATTAGTTTCGGAGCTAAACTTCCACGAAAACTAAAAGAATAAGATTTTCCGAGCTATGCTACCAAGAAATCAATTTCCAAGAATCTCTTTTGGATTAGACCAAACAATAATGTTTTAATATGGTCACAATTTGATGCTTACGGACGCTCTTAGTCCAAGCATTATGAACACTCTTAGTTCATACGAACGCTCTTAGTTCGTTTAATTATGAACACTCTCAGTTCATGCGAACACTCTTAGTTCGTTAAGCGTGAATCCCCACAATTCCGCTTTGTTAAATACTCAAAACCATTTGGCAACATATATTCCAATATTCTGCAGAAATAAAAGGAATTTAAAATACAATAAAGCAGCAACCTTAATTATAAAAACTTACGTGATTGTTCTTGGCTTGAAGACACGCGCGTGTTGGAGCAGGCGTGTTTTAATAAACTGCAGCAGCAAGAGCAGTGACCGAACGGTGAGCAGCAGCAGCGACTAGTGGCAGCAGCAGGCAACGGGCTCGGGCAGTTGTGCAGCAGGAAGGTACGGCAGGGAGGTGCTACTGGTTCGGCAGCAGCAGGCAGCGAGTTTGGTAGTAGCAGGCAGTGGGCTCGGCAGCAGCAAGCAGTGGGACGCAGGGGCACGCGCGGTTCTGCAGTAGGGTGTGCGTCGCTGGAGGGTGCGGCAGGAAAGCAGGAAGCAGCGCGGGCAGCAGGCGGGTGTGGGAGGGACTTGCGGTTTGCGGCAGAAAGCTGGGGCAGAGCGTAGGGCTGCTGTGGGAGGCAGGCAGCAGCAAGGTTCTGCAGAAAACAGCTCGGGCTGCAGGGGGAAAAGGCCGAGCGAAGGTTTTTTCTTTTTTCTTAGGCTAAGGTTAAAGCTCGTGCTGATAACGTGTTGTAGAGAATTGGAAAAATTGTATATATTGTATTCATCTCACCATGAGGTTAATATAGGGTTACATCATGTATACAAAAGGCAATACATAATAGCTATACTAATCACTCGCACATTACAAGTATGTCAATCGCACATTACAAGTATGTCAATCGCATACATCAAGCAATACCTATTGCATGAATAGTCATTATCATTTACAACAATACATGATTTATAGTAAGGGTTTTTCATTGTATTAATACAACTAGTCAGCAATACCACCTACTTCTCTCTCCATTGATGAGCAAAAAGAAGCCAGACTAGGTCATCACCTCATCTGTGGCCTCAGTTAGGGCTGGGCGTTTTCACCCGAGAGACCGAAAACCCGACTTGATCCGGACCGAAACCGACCATTCGGGTCGGTTTTGAGACACAAATTCCTCGGTTCGGGCTAAACCGAACCGATTAACGAGTCATTCGGGTCGGCCTCGATTTCCATATTCGCATAACCGATCCGGACCGATAATTTGTACATGTCTACGTGTCGAGTTTTAGTTGGTTCCCAGACAAGCCTACGAAGCACAGCCTAAACTCACTTGCAGGATATCACGTATTCGACCTAAAATCCCCAATTCCCCATTTCGATTTCATTTCAGCCGTCCTCTTCAGTCTGAGAAAACCTTATTCCCATTTCTTCTGTTCTTCACTCTCGAGTGTCGATCACTCATCACTGTGTCTCGATCAATCACCCATGGATTCATCCACTGGAAACACACCACAAACCCAATCTGAATCCCAATCCGAATCCAATTCAAATTCCGATTCGGAAAATGCAAACTCGAATTCCAATTCTGATCCCAACACCGAAATTGCCGAGAATGCTGTCATCCCTGTAAGTGCTGGTGCTGCAACAGACCAACCAACTTCTGCTGGAACTTCGTCTACGATGACATCGTCCCGACCACCAAAACCCAGAAAGAGAGAGAGGAAGAGTACATCCACAGGGTCGAGGGAGCTCCACAACTTTGCATAGTTTTCCAGGTTTCACTTGTTTTGTGCAGCTCTAGTAGCTTTTATCTGTTTAATTGATCTGAATTAGTCATTTCTATTGTACTGAGGCTGAAAATGAAGGTGTTTGTCATGTGGAATTCTGAAAATTGGAAGCAGGTTACCTAAACTCTGAAAACTGGAAAAATAGGTTTTTTGGCCCGGAAAACCGAAAGACCGGACCGATTGTGTTCGGATCGGTTTCTCATCGGTCCTAGCATGCTTAAAAGACCGAACCGCAATATCGATTTCGGTCTCGGTTTCCAACTTTTTCGGACCGGACCGATCCGAACCCAGCCCTTGCCTCTGTTGCATATACAAAAGTGTTGTCCTGAGTTTTTTTTGTTGGAAGGGTAAAGTTGGATTTTGAAAAATTCAAAAATTAAAAGAGGTCTCAAAAAAAAAAAATTAGAGGTCTGAATAGTCCTCCCCCTTTCATAAATAGCTAAAATCATGTTTTTCCATAATTTTTGTAGTAAATAAGAATATTTGAAACATATTACATAACTCACTCACCTCGACAATACAAATTGCCTCCCAGAATACCGATCGTAATCCATGCCCCCTAATACGAGCCTTCTAGAAATAACAATTTCATCTAACTCAAACCTTCATGAATAGGAAGAGGGCATCAAGATGAATACGAAGTTTTTTGCGGATCGTAAGTTGGAATTAATTACATATCAAATGTTATGATCCGCCAAAGTTTTTTTTTTTTTTTTTTTTGACTCTGGACGACAATGTAACTCCCCACCCCACCCCATCCCTGATGTCAGTGATATTTGAACCCGTGACCTCCACAGTGTTAGCTAGGCTAGCTAACCAACAGGCCACGGCTCACCAACATGATCCGCCAAAGTTTTAAAAAGAGAAACTAGAGAGACTCTCTCGAAAAAATGTATGGAAAGAAAGCTACTAGTCAAATCTATTTATAGCACGTGTCAACCAAGGATTGATGGCCTTGGTGCCTCATGTCAACACTACAGAAACCCAAACCTCCTTAGTGCCACATCAAAAATGTTCAATTAAACTTTAAAAAATTTCTTTAAAATAGCTTGAGAATTCGAAAAATTCACTGAAAAATGCTGCAAACTCATGTCGACCTCTACTTACCACTTCCAACCTCGAAAATAAAATTCGAGCAACTTTAGAATTCAAGATTTCACATGGAAGGTTAACCTTCGAACTCTAAATTAGTGTAAAATGCATGTAAATATAAATTAATTAAACTGGGTAGTGAGGCGATTTATGTGACTACGTGAAGTGAAAGTTTTTCAAAACAATCTAGTGGAATTTGCAGGTGGTCCATTTGAATTTCATAACTACATAGCCCATACAACTAGCAACCCCACTTAATCAAGAAGAGATTCTGGGATTGATCTAAAGCTAAAGTAAAACAAGTGCTGGAACTCCAACAATTATTTGTGCATGAAAGCTGGTTTGGATTTGGTTCATGCATATATATCACAAGTATGATATGCTTGGTATATGTCATTCTAGACATGTATGCATAATTGCATATAATTGGTCTAGATGATCAGTCAACAAGATTTTTATAGAAATATCTGGCTTTTGGTAAAGATGGTTTTCAATGTCACTTTCAATTAGCTAGGGTTTCTATAAGGGGACACAATATATGGTTTGTTTAAGCACGAATCATGGCGTTCACCTCCACCATATATGTAACGTCCTGTATCTTAATTTACCCGTTTACTAGTCATTTGGACGGTAAACGATAACTATTTTCACTTTTTACTTTGTTTCGATACTTTTAGTGACCCTAAAAGTCGACTTTTTGTTCGGATCAGAATTTGAGAAATTTTTTTTCATGAAAGTTGTAGCGGACGTTAAACCGAGCGCGTGCATATGTGGTACGTAAAAATCGGAGTTCGTATGCGAAAGTTATAAGCGAAAGATTAAAGTTACTGTTTATAGTACTGTTCACGGTAACTTTCTATATATATGGAAAGTTACTGTGGTAGGTTTCCATTTATTTACTGTAGCAATTCGGAAGTTTCGTCGATTTTCGGCGGTTTCGACCGTCTCCGGCCACCAAACCGGCGTCGAAGGTGCGGTTTTTGCCAATGATCATTTTCCCCCTAGCCTTGAGCCACGATTTGCAGTGTAGAAGGAGAATCGATCAAAACCCGATCTTAGGGCTTTGAATTTTCTGGAAATTTTTCACCGGCCGAATTGGAGCTCTTCAAGGTAAAATTGGAACTTGTTGTAGTTGAGAAAAATGTTAAGTTTGTTGAGTAGATGTTGTGGCTGAAATTTGGTGGCCATCGGAGGTGGTGGCTGGTGGCGCGTGGGCCTTACATACCGTTACTGTGGGTGGCGCGTGGAGGCGCGTAAGGCAGGCTTTTGGTTTCGGTTTTTAGCCTATTTAATCCTATAATTGATGTAGAGCTTGTATATGAAATTTGGTGAATTTTGGAGAAGCTTGGAATTAATTATGAATTTTTGAAGTTTAGGGTTTCGATTATCGAATTACGAGAATCCGACCGTCGGATATCTCTCGGTTCTGCCTTGGAACCTTTAAATTAACAAATTGGTATTAGTGGTATAATTTGGGTTGAATCCGAGAAGAAGTGGAGATGTAATTATAAGGAATTGATCTTAGGAATCATATTAATTTGTTGAATAGTTATTCACGGAATATAATTGCATGTGTACAGGGTGACGTACCGAGCGATTGCTCGACGAAGGAACTCGTATGCGTGATCACCTGAATAGTACTGTGAGTGGACTTTTATTTTTAAAGAATGATGCATGCATTTATTTTTCCCGAAATAATAATTTATTTATCATTTTATTATCGAGCATAATATTTTGCCTTGGATTATAATTTTGGCATTGTTTTTCCATATGAATTTCATATACGAATCTATTATGCTCAGATTTGGATTTTATGATTTGTTTTCGGAATATGATTAAATTTTCGGAGATTAATTATAATTTATTTTCAATTATGATTCGGGAATGGATTTTGAGCCTTTGATAAGTATCTCCGATATATGGCTTTTATTTGAAATCATGATTTAAGTGATTTTCGACGAATTACTTTCCGAGGTGATTTCTGGAATTTATTAATATATTTTATTCGTCGATATTGAGATTTTTTGGAATATTTTTCGAAAATGGGATTTTCGATTGAATTATTTTATCGATTATTTCTCGCCTAATGGTTTATGAATTCTAGAATATTTTGGCATGCGGGGCCACGTCATTGGAGTATATATTTTCTTGAGATTTTCCGAGTATGGATGGGATTCATACTCGTGTTTTGTTGCAAGGTTGGGGGAGCCTTACTGATTTATTGGTTTTCGATTGTTTTTCCTCACTATACTCGGGTCATTCGATTAGGTCTCCTCCTCACTTACTTTGTGTTTGTGAGTGGCAGTCGAGGTGATTTATTCTCCTCCTCACGTGAGTGGTAGTTGAGGTTATTAGTTCTCCTCCTCACACAATCTATGTGTGAGTGGCAGTCGAGGGTAGGTAGAGCCTGAGGGGCTCCTTTACCAGTATGGTGAAATCTCTTCCCCATATCCTTTTATTTGTTACTTGACTAGCGGGGCTAGTCCAATTCTCTTAGCCAGCGGGGACTGATATGTTTTCACGAGACTCCGAGTTTTAAAGACATACGTTTTATAAACGTTGCATGCATCGAAATTTTACGAATTTAAACTCGTGGGGAAGTAATACAACTTGCTTTATTTAAATTATTTATTTAGTCGTTTATTATTATTATTTTTGTCCACTCACTCTAACGTGTTTTTTTTCAATTACTTTCCCCTGGGCCCTTCGGTTTCAAATGCCCAGTTTGCAGGCAAAATTAGTTGAGGTCTGGCGTACATTGGGGTTGAGGCATAGTCAACAGCTTGGCTTCCCCGTTTTTATTTGATTTAAGTTTTCCTTGATTACCCTTGCTGTTAGAATTTCTCTAATTACTTAAGGAAATTAATGTTATTTAAGTTGTGATTTGTGTTATGTGATTTTTGGTTGATGTTGATTTGGGGAGCAGGGTGGCTCCAGGAGAATAAGGATGGGGGATTTAGAAATGTAAATATGTTTTCTACAGGTTTTGGGTAGTCCATTTTAGGGGAAGTTCTGCCAAATTTTTGGTAGAATTTCTTATAAGGTGGGCCCCGCAGGGCCACTTCGGATTTTGGGGTGAAATCCGGGGCGGGTCTTGTCAATATATGACTGTAGTGATAATTTATGGACATGGCAATTTATATGTGATCCTGGCCAACATCAAACGGTTCACTGTTTCTGGTTAATTCTTGAAAATAACACCTTTTTTGTTCATGAAAGTCACTTTTTTACCTTGATTATTCCATGTTATTGCAACATTAGTTGGAGTCGGTGTCGGTGTCGGTGTTGGGGGCTTAACCATTTTTTGATCAATTAATTCTTTTCTTTTTCTTTTGTACATAATCCACACTCTATTCGATCAGGTTTCATTGCACTTGAATTAAAGTTGATGAACTAATGCATGTATATATATTATGCATTTAGGTGTTCCATTATATACTATGATAACCTATTCTCAAAAGCAAGGGCCAAAAGCAGCAGAATTACGCATAAGGTATCGCAAATCTGCAGATTAATTTTGAGAATATTTAGATTCACTTGATGTCAAATCTCAGTTGGTGCTAACTATTGGACGACAGTTTAAATTACAAGGAACAGGCTTAAAAGAAAGTCGAGTCTCAGTCTCACAAGGCTCCTGTAATTATTTCTGCTGTGGAAACTCAGCTTTATTATTTAAGATGGATAGCAGCTATCTGAATTATTCTGAAATGACATTTTCGAAAGTGATCGGTTTAGAAATTTCAAATGCTCCAACTTGCATTTTCGTTTGTCCTTTTTTAGCAAAACGGGGACTGAGGGGTCGAAACTACGGCTTAACTAGTTAGCTAGCTTGCAATTTTCTTTTCGTGCATCTAAGTATATGAAAGATTGATTTATAACAGTTGCTGTCTTTCATGTTCGTTGTTTTCAGAGGAAAACATTAGTTAATAATTACATATATTTTTTTTTAAAATTGTTAATAATTACACACACACATATATATAGTAGAATCGGTGAATTCAAAGATATATGAAGGGCACGATACGCTGGCATCAAACTGTTTTATGATTTGAAAATTTTTAAATAATATGTTTTCAAATTTTCAGTATGTTGTTAATTGGAACACATTTGAGTTTTTAGAAATTATGCTTTAACAGTGATGAGATTAAGAAACATCACAATTTGAATATAGTTTTGTGGCTTTGAATGATGTGGTACGTTGGGAGGTGCTATGTGAGCACCCGTGGCATGCCGAACGTGTTAACCCTTGCCAACACAATTTTTTTTTTTTTTTGAAATACTTATGTACCATAAGGTCACCATTTGTAAAGCATAATTTTATAATGTACGTTTTCCAATTGACAAACCACCAAAATTTTGAAAGATTTTTTTTAATGAATTTTATTGTATCCAGACTTTAAAAGAGCGTAAAAAATTGTGTCGAGAGTTTTGAATTCTGTCAATTCGAATTTTTTTTTAACTTCACTACAATTTAAGGGTGAAAGACGCGGACGGGTGGCGGAATAAGGCTGAAGTTGTTGGCAGGAACGATGTACGGCGAGATTCGACCGGAGCTGATGGAGATACCATGCTCGATCTGGGTGTTCTGAGCCCAGTTCTTGATGGTTCACATGATGGTTGCTTGGTGGTGGCCACAGGTGGCTGGTATGGTCATGCTAGGAGGGTCTTTGGCTGTGGTCCAAGGGGTCGTGCGACTGGCGGGACACTCCCTTACAACGACGAGGTAGGAAATTATGGCAGGCATGCTGCTGCCTGTGGGATATTGGGTTTGGACCTAATTGGGCTAGGTCAAACTATTGGGCCTATGTTTATGGCTTTTGGAAATGGGCTCAATGCTGCTGTGGGCCAAAAAAGGAAGATGAAGGAAGAAAGTAATGGGTTTGGGCTCGTTAATGAAGCATTCGAGTCCATTCGGGTCTTCAAAAGTTTGAACAACTGTGAGGCTCGCTTCACTTTGTTGTTAGGCCCAATCTCTCTATGGACCGGGATGCAATTGTGCCCGACAGTACCTCCTAGCCCTAGCTAGAAGGGCGAGGAAAAAATATAGATAGGTGTGGTAGGGGCCTATTTACTATGTCTTGCTATTTTCCATAGTTTATAGGCTCGCTTTTAATAAGTGAGCGGTTAGTTCGAATATAGATGGTCTGTTTCTATGTATCACAGTAGTTCTCCTACAACAACTTATTGATCTGTCTAGTCGAAGGCAGCAGAAGGATATGTAATGGCCATCATGGCATGAGTTAATGAAATCCACATTTCTTTCAAAGGGTGAAAGACTTTTGGTGAGAAATAAGAATATCCGATTTTGACTAAAATTCGTGTGCTACAGTTTTTGATAGATTTTGGTCTTGGAGAAGGTTTTTTTATACAGAATGTGAGTTGTATTTAATTTATAATTTTAACTTCTATTTTTCAGTTTCAGGAAATTAACATGACCTATACAATTAAGGGTTTGAATTTGAAGAGCACCGAGAAAACATGAGAGAAAGCTAGGGTTTGGAAAGAGCGAATGAGAGTTTGACGCTCGTCTGGCGGCGCCTTCTCGTCGATCGTGGCTTCCCGCCTCAGCGACGTATGACAGGTGTTGCTAAACGGGAGATGGGGGCTTTGTCTTCTCTTTGTTGGTCTGGGCTTTACATGCTTCTTCTCTACTCTCAGGCAGAGGCGCAGGCGTGGAGGGGGAATTCGGCGGCGGCGCAGGCTTGGAGCAAGGGGCCAGAGGCCAGATCGTGGCGGCAGCATGCCATTGATCGTATGGCGCTGGTCTCTGTTCGGAGGTTGGTCGCTCGGCGATATTTGCAGAGGTGGGTTCGGGCTCCCAAGCGGATGGACACAGATGGGTGGAGCGATTTCATTCCGGGGTGGAAGGACACGGTGATTCCCTTCTTGTTTCTCGGTGGTTTGGATTGTACTGGATTTGTTTCCAGATCTGGATCCGGCCGACGACAGGCAGGTGTATCAATGTGGCTTGCGGTATTGATTGGGTATCTCTGGGGAGGTGAGCTCGAAGGGCAAGATTTGTGGAGGTGGTCTGCCGGCGGGGAAATTGGAGAGAGGGAAGTTGATTGTGATTGCTTTGATCTGGTCTTGTTTAGAGTTTTATTTTTGGTTAGGCTTTTGGTTAGTCTTTTCTGGTCATTAGTATGTCCCTACTCTTTTGAGCTAGGGTTAGGTCAAATTGAGGTGCCATGGATTTGGTGTCATTCCTGGGGACGAGTTGGTTTTGTTTCGATTTTATCTTATGGTCAATGTGCTGACAAATGATCGTTGCACGTGGTCTGGTATCATTGGGACACGGTGTGGAAGAGGGCGTTGGTTTTTATGGCGGTTGTCTATGAGGTGGTATCGAGATTCTCGGGATTCTCTGTAGCCCGAGGGGGTGGGCGATATAGGTGGTTAGGGGTTGAACCCTTTCGGCTGAAGGAGGTCATTCTGGATGACGGACCTGTAACTGGTTTAGGTTTTAGGGAGGAGAGTGAGGAGTTCTTGTCCACCACCGGTCATTCCCATGTTCTGTAATTTTGGTTATCAATAAAGGTTTCTTAGTCTCAAAAAAAAAAAAAAAAAAAAGACCTATACAAAATTAACATAACTACTGACTATCCTATATAAACTAATCCTTGAGTAGTGTACCTATGTGTTAACTCTAGCAGAATGAATCCCCGTAGAAGAAAATATATAATTGAATTGGGATCAACCCACGTCATTTTGCTCTTAATTTTAGGTCTATGTTCAAGATAATATTCAGACCAAAAAAGAAAAAACAGAGAAATTTATATATATATATATATATATATATATCTTATTCAGAACGGAGCTCCGTTTTAAAATTAAAGTGCAGATTTAGAGTTTAGAGTCACTTTTCCGTCGCATATCTACATCTCAACCGTTCAATTTTAATTTAGGTACTAATGTCTAGTTCATCTCTGCAAATTTTCAGCCAAATTGATGATCATTAAGGCATTGATAACTGCCTTAAAGCTAGTACGGTTCAGGTTAGACAGATTCAGTTCGTCAATTGATTTAAGAAAGTTAGATACCTTAAAGATCATCAATTTAGCTGAAAATTTGCAGAGATGATCTATACATTAGTACTTAAAAACTGAACGATCAAGATGTGGATATGCGACCGAAAAGTGACCCTAAACTCTAAATTCCGCACTGGATAGAATCTGTATATATATATATATATATATATATATATATATATAGTTAGATCGAGTCCCGACTTTTTAGGGTTTGGGACCAAAACCATCAATTCCGAAGGGCACATAGGTAGGTCCCACGCTCCCACAAGTGGACGATCCAGAAGATACCAAAGCGTATGATATTGATTAGTAACCATCGATCCCCCAGGCCCACCGTACCTAATTGTTTATCTCTCTACACAATCTTCTGAGATGACGCGGTGGGTCCCAGGTTCCTGCTTGTCATCATTCACGTGCTCAAACTTCTTCTAGATTGCAGCAACGCAGCGTAGTTGCGACGCAGGGGATCATTCTTGGTCAATTATTTTTAATTATGATTAATTAAGTAATTAAGCAGTACAGTTAAACTGAGAATGACGTGCTTGCTTGAGGCTCAAGTTGATTATAATTAACAAAGAGATTTGGATTATTATAATTAACAAAGAGATTTGGATATCAAACTCTGTTGTATCTTTCAATTATGAAAACAAATTGCCTTACAATGCTGCTCATTAAGAGTTTTTCTAAGATTTCATGAAAATAAAAAAACTAGATAACAAATTTATCACATGTTAAATAGAAATGTTCTTTACTCAGCTAAGACATGCAATTATTATACATACATATGTTTTTTTTTTTTAAATGTAATAAATGTAATCAGGTAACTTTCAATCTCAAAATTTACGACAAAATAATGTGTTGATATAGAGATTGAAAGTTGCTTGATTGCATGCAAAATATGTATTGTTATGAAAATCGAAACTCCATTGAGGTCTTAGATCCAATATTAATGGCCTGTCCGGTAACGTTTTTAAAAATGATTTTTCAAAAACCGATTTTGAAAATGAAAACGAGAAAACAAGATTGGATTTTTGAGATCCGAAAATGTGTCCGGTAGTTTATTCCGAAAACAATTTTCAAAAGCGAGAATAACAAAAACGAGTCCGGTACTACCGTATCAAAATGCAAAAAACAGTGAAAATGTATACATATATCTCAGTTTTTTCTAAAATATGAGAATGAAAAGGTGAAAACGTCTATTTGTCGTTTTCCTGTTTTACGAGTAAAATAAAAAATCATTTTCAATTTTTATTTTCTGTATTTTTGAAAACAGACCAACGAACGTATTTTCAAGCCATTTTCATTTTATAAAATGAAAAAGATGACTTGAAAACGTTACCGAACGTCACCTTAGTGGTTAAAGGACTCTCTTTCTCATAATTTTCTGACAGTACACATGTTTAATTAGTGAAGTAAGAGATATGATTAGTGTTCATTTGGCATGGGAGGACATAACAGTTCCACGTAAAAGGGTTTTTGATATGGACCATGATTTTTTAATTTGGATGAGATATTTTGGTATAGACTTAAATTAGGCTGGGCCAGCTACCTCCAAATTACACCTTCATCCCCATTAGTTACAATCCTTTAGGCAAGGAAACAAGAAAAGTACAATATTTGGTTTGGTCACTATTTTGGCCTCCCAAAGCATCATTTCCAGAAAGAAAATGATAAATTCGAAATGTTATATAATTAGTATTCTGTTATTTTATTATAATGAAAATGTTAATTGAGTTTCAATTATTTGTTTCACGCACAATAGCTGATGTTACAAGTGATGAAGTTATTGATCAATCATCCATGTCCAAACAACTTAGTCATGCTCATGGGAGTAGCTAGAGCTAGAAGCGATATGATTTTCTTTTGTATATTAACTGGCTAGATGATATTATTGCAAATTTTCAATAATACACATAGTTAATTAGTACTCTGAGTACTATTATGCATCTTGTCAATCAACATCATCAACATTGTAACAGTTTGTGAACAAACCAAAATGAATCACACATTACACGAGTACTATGATGAATCAATTATCAAGTATATGGCAAATTATGCTGTAATGCTTCATTCTAATGACATCACGCACACGCACTGGTGATAGTTTGGAGTTCAATTCTTTTAAGGAGAATGAAATTCACATTCTCAATTTTCATCTTTATAAAAAGACAACACTTATGATGTTAAAAAAAAATATATATGAAGTGTGGATTGTAAAATTGAAAATGTGAATTTCACTCGTGTTTTTTTTATCAACAGAAAATGAAAAAGTTAATTCATAATCTCTACCAATTAACATAACTCTGTTTATTATTATGTTTATTTTTTAGTGGGATTATGATTATTTTGAATTGAAAAATTACAAATACGATGATCTTTAAGTGAAATGATACACTCAGTTAATAATACATCTCTTACACTAAATAATATATACATTTACAAGATACCTTCTCAAAATATATTGAACATCAATACCACATACCAAAAAGTATACTATACATAATGCATGCATTGATCCAACCCATACAAAATATGGTTGCTAATGAAAAAGAGCAGAAATATATATATATATTTTTTTTTCATTTGTTTTTCTCCTTTAGTTCTTTTGTTTTTTAAATATGAAAAAACAAATGAGTTCATGCGCGTGTGGCCCACTTGCCCCCGCTCTCTCTCTCGCTAACCCCATTTGCCTCTTTTGCTTCAATATCAGCCTCCCGTACTATTACACCGAGGTTGACACCAATTTTTCTAGCTTATCTTTTTCTTCTTCTTCTTCTCTCTTTTGATTCTTTTTCCACTCCTCTCTCTCTGCTCTCTCTCTCCCACTCTCTCCCTGCAACTGTGCTTTGACGCGACTAAAGCTTTCCATTCCCTCCTTCAAAAACTACTACGCGTCCTTTCCATGTCACCAAAACCCTAATTACTAATTACCATCTCTCTCGCCGACGCCTTCTTTCTTCTAATTCATGCTCGCTTCTCCCTCCCAAGTCCAATCCACTCTACGACGTCGTCCGATCCACCTCCGCCTCCATGGACGGCGACAAGGACACACGCGATCCGGGACTCACCGAGTTCCCCACCGAGCCGAGCTGGGACAGTCCTTACTTCTTCACCAACGATCGTGACACCACCGTACTAAGCGAATTCGGGTGGAATTTCAGCCCCGACGACCAGATCGGCGCCGACGACAGGTCCGATTTGGCGGGAAGCAGCACTACCACTACTCTCGCGGAACAGTTTCCTGAAAGAAGCAGTAATACTAACTCCGACCCGGCCCACGTGGTCGGATCTGTTTCGTCAAGCTCTACCGAGGACCCGCCGGAGAGGTCTACTGGCTCCGGCTCCGGCGGCACACCACCTCCCGAGACACCGTGAGTGATCATCATCATGCATATGCATATAGATATATACAATCCCTGTGTTCATATAATGGCTTGATTAGTAATTAACCTGCTTTTGCGTGTGGTAAAAAGTGACAGATTTTTATCATTAGTTAAATCGGCAAAAGGCGAAGAAAAGTGAGCGAGTGCAAATCGGAGAGATTTGATCGTCCGTACGGTTGTAGAAAAAGTAGAAAACTGTTCTAGGTCATAGTAAAAAGCCTCATGCAAGTTGAGGCAGAGTGGGGAAGGAGAACAGGGGTAGGGTAATGCAAATTGAGCAAAATGAGGGGGGGGGGGCTTTTTCTGGATTATGATTCTTTTTTTGGGTTGGGTTGTCGAACACTAGTGCCGTTATTGCGGCGGCAATGGCGTGCTATATCTTTTCACGCTTTCTGGGAATCATTTTTCCGTCCTCTTTTTCTCGTAAAAACGTAAATAAGGGCATGCCCTTGTCCTCTAATTTTATTTTTTCTTTCTATGGGGGAACAATAATTTTACATGCTCTTTCTTGGTCTAGTTTTCTTTTATTTTCTTGAGGGTTCTTGTGTTCGATCAGACGCATGCATGTGACGTAGTGCATGACATAATGCTTGTCAAGAAAGTGTTTTGCGTGATCATAATTCTTCGATGGGATTCTTCTTTGTTCTGTGGTCCAAATATTTTGGATTGCCTCCTAATAATCAAGGCTTATAATTACATGTACCATACTATATTTCCACTTCTGACATCTACATTTTGATGATCTCAGCTAAGCTTTTAGCTCGGAAATCGGAATGCATTAACTCTGTTTTATAAACTTGAATAAATATGCCCACTTAGGGTTCCACTTAGTTTGGTTACACATTAAATCAAGTAAGGATTTAAAATGTGTGTGCCTAATTAATTTAAGTTATCTTAAGTACCTTAAAAGTTCTAATTTGGGATTTAATTAGAAGTTAAATATTTAAGAGGTCGTCGGTTCTTCGTTTTTATTAGCTACTTATAACTGTTATGAGCATTGTAAGGTTGCACCTGTATGCTTAGTTTTTCAACCTCTTTTCTTTACTATCGGTGTATGCAAGAGAAAAAATTATGACGGATGATATTATGAAAGGAGGTAACCAGAGAAGATTTATTTTAGATTACAACTATTACAAACTCACGAACATAATACGTAATGGAAATGCATCCTTTCAGTTTTCCTTTTCTCTTTCCTTTGGATTTTCAAGTTTTGTTTTTTATTGTGACAGTTGTAGGTAAAATATTTTGTAGGAGTAGCACTACGAAGGTGAATAAAAAGAAGGGGCAGAAGCGAATCCGGCAGCCAAGATTTGCGTTTATGACAAAGAGCGAAGTTGATCATCTCGAGGATGGCTACCGCTGGCGGAAATATGGACAGAAGGCTGTTAAGAATAGCCCATATCCAAGGTAAATTTTGAATTCGTTTATAGTGTCATCATTGAGAATTAGTACTTCTGCTTATATTCCTAGGATGTTTTTGCCTTTGTCACGCAGGAGCTACTATCGGTGCACAAATAGCAAATGCACTGTGAAGAAAAGGGTTGAACGTTCCTCTGAAGATCCAACGACGGTAATTACGACGTATGAAGGGCAACACTGTCATCATACGGTTGCATTTCCCCGCGGCGGCGGGGGAGTCAATATTATTAGTCATGATCAATCTGGCTTTGCCGCAGGAAGCCAGTTAATGCAGCTTCCTCCAGTCTCGCAGTTCATGCATTATCCAACTTCAATTCAACCCAGATCACAAATTAGTCCAACTCATAATTTGACAGTAGGAGGGTCGCAGTCGCACCGATCAGTCCGGGCTGGCGGTACTCATTACCATCATGATCAAGCAGCTGGGGGATCCCAGTGCATTATTAATCCAAATCATGAGCCACTCCCAGTAGTACCAGTTCCTACAGATGAAGGGCTTCTTGGGGACATTGTACCTCCTGGAATGCGTAATCCGTTCGATGGATAAAATGGTAATTAATTAAACACCATATAATTAGACCATTATTCAAAACAATTTAATGAAATTAGTGATTGACAAATATATATATATATATATATATATATATATATATATATATATATATATATATATATATATATTGCGTGTGACTAATATAATCACAGCATTGCACAGCCTGCACGCATAAAGCGTCCTTCTGGAAAGTCGAAACTGGGGTACTAATTGCATCTGCATTACAATATAGACGGTAATCTTGGTTTCAAAACCCTAAGTCATATATGATAAAGGATATATATACGTCTTTTTCATGCCAGTGGATATTCATATATATACTTAAAGCTAGAACAAAAATTTTAAATATAGCTATAGTAGATATAGGAATGATTAGATCGATCATGAACTACAGTAATGGGATATATGCTGCACTACTGGATATATGGACATATGGTAGGGCTGCGTATTGCTTCTAAGTTGGGATCAAGGTCGAGTTGTTAATATCCTTGTGGCTATAGATTGATGCACCACTACTAACATTATACGTTGTTATGATTGGTTACAAAGCTATCTGCTACATAGTACTAGTACTTGGGATCTAGTGCTCATTCACTATCTTATATATTTTCGATCATTGTATTGCAGTACTAGTGCACTTGCCCACTTCAATTATTATGCTTCCATATCATCTTGTATTCTTGTTCGATCAGCTGTCTCCTCGATCCTCATTGCACTTCATATCATTATTTTGGCCAAATGATCGAGTTGTCCTGGGCAGAAATTAAAGAGCTTCATGAAGCATAACCCATCGGAAGCTAGCTAGTAATTTAGTAGGAGATCGATCCTCAGAGTTGATGATTATCAGATTCTTAATGTCTCTTAATGTCTCTTATATAGAGTTGAAGATTTGAAGAATTCCGTGATATTAAGTGGTCGATATCATGCACTCTAAATTAATTACCCAACTAATTGCAGTATTTAACTAATTAATTTCACTATTGAGTCCTGAGGATCTGATATCTGATTCAGATTGTGTATTATATCATTTTTTTTTCATCATCATGATTTAGAATATTAAACGACGTCATCCATCTTTAATATTCTCGATCTCGATCACCTCGTGTTGTAGAGGTTCATCCTCAGCTAGCAAATAATTAAGTTGTTTGACTAGCTTAGCTACCTAAGAAGGAACAATAAACGCTCAATAATGCAGGTGGATGTTGGCTACGTTGCGTGGAGTTGCATGTTGCTTAATGCAGAACTCGTTAAAGTAATTAACCAGCTGCCGACACTGCCTTTTTACCTTAATTAGTTTAAGTACCCTTTTTTGTCATCTTCCACCACATATTACGCTTCCTTTTTACCTTGCCGACTGCCATAAAGATCGACCCTAGCTCTCCAATATTGTTTAATAAACGTGGTCTTAAAGCTAGAGATCGAGTAATGTTGCCTTTTCTCCATTCATTATCAAATTCAGAGGTAGGGGGCAATAAACCACCAACCAGGCACCAATTAGTAAACACTGAAACTGAAATCGAAACATCCGGCGACGCCGGCTCCAGCTCCGGCTCCGGCCTTCTTTCTAAACAAAACCAATCTCTGAGCTCTTGTGAGCGAAAACAAAGATTAGGTAACAAATAAGACGAGATATTATCCGACGTTTTAATTCGAGAGTGGGGCGGTTGGACCATGACGCATGAATCGTTGAGGACTATGAGGACTGAGACTGTACATGGGAATATAGGATAGGAAGGTCCAAGTGAGTGTGACAGAAGAAAGCGCCGTTTTACCCGCCGTTATGTACGGGAGGAGATTACACGCCAACTAATTCGACCACCTCCAATCTCCCCATCCATGTCCTCTTTAGTTTGTAGCAGTTATACTGTTAGGTAGGGTTTGGTCATTGTCCTTCATTGCAAACTTTGATTTTGTTTCCTTCTGGCATGTATTTAGAGAAGCTAGCCAGTGGTGTGGATGATGCCTTAGCTAACTTAGGTCACGAGTTCGTGGACACTAGGTTCTGGTTCGGTATAATCCCCTCAAGGGCTTCCTCTGCCTAAAACCTTGATCGGCCTTCAATTTGGTTGTAACGTACAAAGATTCTTCTTTGTAATTCATTTTCTCAAGAAAAAAAAAAACAAAAATTACCATATGAATAATGAAGGACAATGACCAAACCTACCTAGCTAACAGCATAACCGCCACAAACTAAAGAGGATGTGGATGGGGGAAGAGTCTTGGGTGGATCAAGGTCCACATGCACCGTGAGTTCATTTCAGGTACTGTTCATGAACAGTACCGGGAATTAACTCATGGTGCATGTGGACCTTGGTCCATACTAGAATTTTCGGTGGATGGGAAGATTGGAGGTAGTTGATTCAGTTGGCGTGTAATTTAGTTATTATTTCTTGTGACAACAACAAAAATAAAAAATTTATAAGGGAAAATAAAAAAAATTGATGCTAGAAAGAAAACATAATATTTTTTTTTCTCAATGCTCTTATTTTTTCTTGGGGTGGATGAATATAATTCATTACGACTTCATTGCGCCACCACCAGAATAATACAATTATCATAAGGCTCCCAAAGCATCACCAAGTGCATGCTTCTTCTGCCTAATCAGAGCTGTAAACTCTATCTAGTAAGATTCATTGTAGAACTACTGGCACACTTATTCAACGTGACTACTAAACTAAAGAACTAAATGCCTCAATCTATTTGATGATACATGACTCAATTAATAAAACTAGTACATCTGCCTAAGACTGCAATCAGTGTATCTCAATACCAGCCACCATACTGAGCTTGCCACACATATATCCTCAAAAAGTCTATTAGGGCTGGCAAAATGGGCCGAAGCAACCGAACCAGCCGATTTTCGAACCGGTCAGAACCGATTTGGGCCGAAAATTCGGCCTGCCGACTTTCGGCTCGGCTGAGCCGTACCGTATGGCTCCCTTCGGCTCGGCTACGGTATGAGATATTGCATACCGTCGGTATACCGTACCGACCGTATACAATACCTCATACCGAATATGTATACCAAAGTGTTATATGCATACCAAAATGGCTACACTTTGATAAGAGGCAAGGTTCGAACCTTGGACCTCTAACACTCCACGTTTGCTCCCAACCACTAGAGCAGCTCGTTCTCTTACTACTATATGCACAAATTTTATATTTATTATCTCTTAGTTCCTACTATCAAATTAAAACACAAAATAGCAAGAATTTGGTTGGAGGCAGGAGTCGAACCCCCATCCCCACACACCGCAACTTGTGCGCAACTCAGCTCTCAACCACTAGAGCACAAGTTGCTTTTATTATATGTGGTACAATTATTATATTTATTCCTTCTTAACCTAATACAATTAAAAGAAGAGAAAAACAAAAAGACCTCATCGGGTCCATCAATCCCAAAAATCAGAGATCATCTCCATCACTTTCTTCTCCCTATTCATCCTCATCTTTCATCTCCTTCAGTTTTTTTTTTCCAGAATCTCCATCAGTTTCTTGTCCCATTGCTTTTGCTTTCTTCCAGTTCTTTCATCTTCCTCTATTTCCTTCATCTCCTACTTTTCTCCATTATCAGTATCATCACTTCGTCCTCATCTAGTCATCTCCAAGGGAAACTCCAGATGAGATCTGAATCTTCGATGGCTGCTTTGATGTGATGTGCTTCTACCGCAACAACCTCCGTCAGTCAGACACCCACGACCAATTGGGCTTCCTCTGATTTCCGGCAGCAAAACCGAACGATACCAACCGAAAATTCGGCTTGCCGACAGTCGGTATACCGACTATGTCGGATCGGTGGCGGTTTGAAAATTCTGATACCGACGGAGGTCGGTTCGGCAACGGTTTGGGAAAAAATGGATCGGTTTAGTACCGAATCCAGCCCTAAAGTCTATGGTAATACCCAAAAAAACCTAAAAAAGAAAATAAAACTGGCTAGAAAAATGCCCTGAGGCCTAAAGCCCAAACCACTTCCCTTACCACCTAAACTGGGCCAGACAAAAGGAATTAGGGCCAATCTGGTTCAGGCCCAAAGGCCCAGCCCAAATCCACCGTACCCGCCCCTGCCTCTAACTTGAAGCGAAGTCGTCGTACGATCTACGGCGGGCGGACCTGCCACGAAAATAAACTGATAGGAAAATATTGACAAATTGAAGCACTTGGCGCAAAGAATCTTGACACAAAGATGCGTTTAAAAATATCCCTGAAAAAAAAAAAAAAAACAGTACTGTGAGTAGTATGAAAATTGAAACAGAATCATTATCCGATATTTTCATTTTCTGAAAAATGTTGACAATCTAGTTTCACTATCAATTAGGTGCAAAAGAAGTTCTTAGTCTAATAATATACTCACAAATTATTAAGCAGACCAACTTCAACTGATATGAATTAAACGACAGAAAAACGGTGATAAAATTTTGATCTAAGCTATATGACTGATCGAATGTTCATTGTTGTTGATCCAGATGAACTAATTAATTAATGTTCAACTTCAAAAAACAATCCAGAACCAGTAATAAAGCTAGGACCAACAATATATTGAGTCTATACAGTTCGATCGGCGTAGTAGTAATATTTTACTCGATGAAAGAGGACCACTTGTGTTTAAAAAACTGAACTCACCGTAACCATGCACTATGGCCGACAATTAGATATATGAGTTCAATTTGGAATTCTCTTCAACTCGATCCACTATGCATGCCAGGGGAAATGCAATCTTCAGATGGCACAAGCATAACAATATATATTCCATATTGTGCACTGCATTAAACGAGGAATTCAGAGTCTTAATCTGGCTTGAACAAAAGGATCGGAACAGATCCAAAAAAGTAGCAAACAAATGTTGACAAACATGAACAAAGATTAATTAAACTTATCGGGTACCATCAGATTGAAATATGACTGGTATCAGAAAATGGTAAAAACAAAAGCTAAAGCAACACAGCATGCATACTTAATCAATGATCTTTCTATATTAGCATATTGCTACAGAATCTACAGCCAGCAACCTTTACTTGGGCTTGGCTAACAGTTTTCCCATACAAATATCAAATTTTAATGGATGGAGCCTACTATTGTATCTGAAATGTCACTACTAGAAAACAGGCCAGAGGGCACCGACTTGGGCACACCGATTTGGGTTGGTGCTCTTAGATAATAGTATGACACGGTCGAGAGTAAACGGTGTATTGCTCTGGAGATGTCACTGAACTTCAGTGCCCATATACTCTATTTCAATATATTACTTTTTTTTGGTCTGATATTTCAATATAATACTTTAGTTTTTGGTACAATTTTGACATAATAATCGATAAGTTGCGTGTGTGGCACACTTTCTGTTGCTGGTATTTACCATTTTGACCCCGACGTCAGTTAAAAGGACTGAATTTGACGTGGGTGAGTGAGTCTGTAGAAAAGAGCTTTCAAAACTCAAATAATTCCTTGGCCTTTCCCTCCCTCATCGTCTCCATTTCTTCTTCTATCTGAAATGATGTACGGATGCCGAATCCGCTATCACCTTAGATATGGTTGCGACACCGCCTACACCAATGGCTCGAGGGTGAGCCGATCTACAAAACCCATATGGTCGTGCCACTATCCATCGCCGTTGCCAAAGTTCATCACATCACACTCGCCGATCCGGATCCACATGAATGTGCTCCGAAGTTCATTGTCTCGATGGTAACGGAGTAAGACCGGTTATGTGTATGTTTTCTCCATGCCTTAACAAATTTCTCTGTTTTATGCGAATTTCTTCGTTTGACCCATATGTGGTGATTTTGCAGATATAGAGTAAAATAACAACCAAGGTAGTACAAGCATTGTTTTTCCAGTGGCTATTTTTAATCAGGCATTCACATTTTCTAGTGTGATACATAAAGGTAAACATAATCTAGCAAAGCAATTGATAAACGACCCAGCAATTTATAAAACTTGTATTCAGCGTTGATGCATTAAATCTGCACGTCGAGGATTTTTCTGAATCCATAGAATAGAGTCAACTGTGCAAGTTGAGTTCAATGTTTTTGCAATGCAGGAAACACAGTTTGAAGCCGCTGCATCCAAAGTTTATGAGTCATATTTGAAGAGGTATGCTGCCAAAAATTTATATATTTCGTTTATCATGTTTTCAACATCTAAGTTTTATCTAAGTGTGCGAGCAGAGTTTAAGAACATGGGGTGTTAGAGGTTCCAGCAATAGGAGCCAATGTGAAGTCACTAAATTCTCAATTTTTGGCAATTTTCTGTCCTTGGGCATTGTGTTGTGTGGTTACCCATGGATATATCTAGGAATGTAATGATCTATATGCTTGGTGGGAGCTGGTTTCAATGCCACTATGTCTTTTAACGTTTTGGGATTCTTCTATCTATTCCTATTGTTATGAAATTGTCTGATTATTATTTGGGTTCAATTTTATTTCATACCCTGATTTCACAACAGTTTTGTTATTACCAGCTAAACGGAGATTTTAGTTTTTGGTTTACTTTGTTTGAATATTCAATATTCTGCGACATAGTAGTCCCATAGAAGGTTTTTGAGTAGTGTAGTTCAATTTGTATTGATTTACCCAGATACCTTTTGATCTCCCAATTACCAAATTCTAACAAGTACTCCTTTAATATTGAAAGGGTTAAAGTTTCTTCACTTCCTATCGTACCCTACGATGATGCAGATGAATTTTATCAAGTAATCATATAGTAGAATGTTATTGTGTGCTCTTTGTTGCTACAAAACTGTGTCCTTTTAAAATGTCTCCTATCCTTTAAGCTTTTGGATTTCTGGTATACATAATTATGACCTTGGAATTTCTTTTTTAGCTCTTCACTCTTTTTTGGCTTTGTTTTTGACAAGCTTATAAGAGCAAATGCACCGCACTGATCTTGGACGTCCAAGACCAGCCAAAATGGCAAAAAATGACAAAGCTGCAATGCACCGCAAAATTATTGGACGATCAGCTGCCTTCCCGACCAAGCCCAATGGCAAGGCTTGGACTTTGACTTGGTCGACCAAAATGGCACATGGGCCTCACATGTAGGGTAATGGCTGTAGTTAAACATGGTGGGATTAAATATTCAAACATCACATGCTTCTCCAACGGCTATATCTCACCCAAAAGAACGGCATATGCATGGTTTAGCCTTTTGCCTTTTGACTCTTGGGGTGCAATTGCCTTTTGTCTTTTGCCTTTGCACAAATAGGAGGCAAGACCTTGCCTTTTGCCTTTGCCTATTGACTCTTGGGGTGCATTTGCTCTAAAGAACTTTGCTATTGCAACCAAACCAGAAAAAGAGTGAATAAAGATGGGGAGGTTGTAGGGTTATAGCTTAGTTAAAGCTTGAACACAACACTAGATTAATTGTTAACTTTTCACTCTTCTGGAATCATAGGTTCATATATTTGAAAAAAGAATGGTTTCTATATGAAACCATGTTCATGTTGTAGTCGGCTAATTGTTGTTCATATTGTTACCAACTCTTTCCTCTGATGACATCTATTATCATTTGTTCTTTTTTCTATGTTATCCAGTATGGTCTAGTAATATTCAATTTTGCCTACCCTCTACTTAATCACCTGCTACAATCTGATGCTTATTTCACTGTATGCAGAGTGAGCTTGAAGATTATTCGAGGACATAAAGCCCCACTATACGGCTCCAAAATATTTGCATTGAGCGTGTTGTACTGGGTCGAGAACATATAGATGCCAAGTGTAACCATCTATTATTGATTTGATGTAAACTTATGGTTTCAATACAGTACTTGAACAGCAATACGTTTGCAGATATTCAATGGATAATTCATAGTTTAGTTATTACATTTTGATGGAATGCAAATCATTTTGTGAATTGTGAGCCAGGAAAGAAATGTAAAG
>NC_084824.1:5650527-5714100 GCF_958449725.1 Rosa rugosa
ACCCTAAACCCTAACCTCGCTCTGAAATTTCAAAGCGAGGCATCGCTCTGGATAGGATCTGTATATATATATAGGGATTGTGATACCTATGGGGAGGGAGCTCAAACTCCAAACGTCGCTTATTCTTGTTATCCGGGTGGACCTCAAGCATGGAGTAAATTTCGACGCCGGTATAGGGATTGTGATACCATACCACCAGATCTGCAAAACAAGGGATTGAATATCAGAGTTAATAATCAAGATCGGATTGTGATACAATACTAGATCTGGAAACAAGGGATTGAATATCAGAGTTAATGATCAAGATCGGATTGTGATACAATACTAGATCTGCAAACAAGGGGTTGAATATCACAGTTACAAATTAAGATCGGAAAACATAGACGGTGACTTTACCACGTTTCACGGGAGACTCGTCCACGACCGACATCTTTTGGTGAATCTTGTGTTTCTGACTTCTATCCATTCAAAGGGAACGAGAGCGCAGAGCTGGCCTTGGGATTTCGGGGGCTCTAGGCGGAAAAAAAAAAAAAAAAAAAAAAAAAAATTAGAGTTCCCTACCTTCAAATATATTTATAAAAAAATTTGTGTAATTTTTGTAATACCCCGAAAAATCCAAATTAATTTCCGTGGATTTTTAGAAATGATTTCACGATAGTGGGAGCGAGTACGAGGCTTGGAGAAGTTATGGAATTAGTTCGAACGATTAATTTTCGAAAACGAACGTTATTTAGGAGGTCTCAAAAAGTGACTTTTTATACATTGGGAATTTGGGAAAACTTCATTCATGAAAGTTGTAGAGCGCGTCGATACGAGTTCGTGGACATATGGAATGCGAAAATCGGAGTTCGTATGAGAAAGTTATAAGCGATTGAAAATCGGGAAAATTCTATAAATACAAAAAAAAATTCCGGAAATTGCATTGGAGGACAGAAATTTCAGAAACCTATATTTTCTCCCCAATTCTCTCCCGAGCCCAGATTTGTTCCTCTCTCTTCCACCGGCCATATCTCCCTCCACAGACCTCCGATCGACTTGATTCCAAAAGTATTTTCATTCGCCTTGAAGTCAGTTAAAACTTCCTAGAAGACATCAAAGTGAGAAAAGAACCATGGAAGGTGCTAGGAGGCCGAGAAGCTGCACAGCTCGAGCTGGAATTCGCCCGATGCTGCTCTTCCTTCACCGGCCGATATCTCTCTCATCCAACCTCGAATCGAGTTGATTCCAAAAGGGATTTTGCTGGGCCTGAGCTATATTACAACTTTGTAGAAGACATCGAGGGGAAATAACCAACGTGGTAGCCGCTACAAGTCGAAGAACACGGTGCAGTCGAGCTGGAAATCACCTCCTTTCCCCACCGTCGTTCTCCCTCCTCCGGCCACCTTTTGCCGTGATTCTTGAGAGGATTCTGCACTTCTGAGGATGTAGATCATTTCCCCTAAGGTGGATTGCATCGATTTCATCTGTGGAGATCGAATTGGAACGAATTCAAAACTAGGGTTCTTCGGGTTTCAAACCTTATAAGGTAAAATTCTACTTTTTGGCTTATAATCTGACTTTGGTGTAGTTATGAAAGTTTCAATTCGAGTTAAGATGAAGAACTTTCGTGTTGGGAGTTTTGTCTAATTTTGACTTTGGATGGGTGGCGGTGCCGCCACTGTGATGGTGGTTTCCGGCGACCTCCGGCCACCCCAAGGACAGTTTCTGTCCATTTTTGTGTTCTACGTGTCGATACGATCGTTTGCATATATAATTCATAATTTTTGGATATCGTATGATTAAGTTATGAATTTTTAAGTTTCGATCGATTTCGATCGTTCGATTTGTGATCTGTGAAGATCAGACCGTCTGATGGAATGGTAGATTCGATATGTTGATCGTATGACTGTCCCGATGACTTTGTGTGGTCACGGGCGAAGATCCGACCGTTGGATCTTCATATAATTGAGAAACAGTGATTAGGGAGGCGATTCGTGAGAATCCGTCCGTCGGATTTTTGTATAAATTTGTGAAGATGTTAGTAAGGACGATTCAGGAAGATCCGACCGTTGGATCTTCGTGATGATTTTTGGAGGTTGATCCTAAAGGCGATCCGTGAGGATCCGACCGTTGGATCATCATTTAATTTCGATCCGACCGTTGGATTGTCGTTTGAGTATGTTTTTGAGTTGTTGGCTAAGTTAAGGTCATGTTTGACTAGGTGATTGACGGTCTTCCTTGGGTGAGCGGTTTCGGTGTGTATTGTGTTGAATTGAAGACGCAGCGGGAATATCGAGGTGAGTAAATCGCACATGGTTCATTCACGAACCGAAATTCGGTGATTTTATTTAATTGGGAAATTGTGGAAATTGTTTTATGAAAATAAATATTTGTTTTAAATTATATGGACTTGATCGACTACGGTCCATAGGTAAGTAAAATGTATTTAAACTATAAAAATGAATTTCTAGATTTTATTGCATGTGAACTATAGTTGGTATTAGTGGTCACTCTTGTGTGGGTGACTACGTATATATATATTTACGTGGAATATATATTGGATGGTGTAATTTACTGAGTTATATTTTGAGCATTACCCTTTGGAATATGTGAATTATCTTAGATGTTGTGTTGTCTATGATAATGGGTAATTGAGTAAAGTGCGATAGTTGAGTCGTTGAGATGAATTAAATGAGGAGTCGAGTGAATTGAGAAAAGCAGTCATTCGTAAGGTGAACCTTGGCCCAGGTGACACTTTACGATACAGTTAGAGCTCTAGTCTGTCTGCCGTCATACTGCTTGGGGGATAAACGAGTTATCATATGCCCTTGGGTATGACATGACATACTGAATGGGGTGATTAATATAATTAATCATAAGCCTGTAAGTATGATATACTGAATGGGGTGATTAATATAATTAATCATAAGCCTGTAAGTATAATATACTGCATGGGATGATTTATATAAATAAATCATAAGCCTGTGAGTATATATTGAGTAAGAAGTTGTTTATTATTGAGTAGTCATGACGAGATGTGAGTTGATTGATGCTTGAAGTGATGTTGTACACTTCAATTCTTATGCAAAACAAAATTAAAATGTGCTTGAGTTGATTGTGTTACTTTAAATCGTGCAATCCTTTCATTTACTCATACGAGCTTTGCAAAAAGCTTACCGGGTTTGTATTGTTGCAATCCCGGTACACTATTCAAACGGTGTAGCGGGTAATCCTGCAGGTCAGGAGAATCAGGGCGGTGATCGAGCGGGTTAGAGTATTTGTTATAGTTTTACAGCATTTGTAATAGTGAGGTGAGTTAAGCTCATTGAGCCTTACAATTTGATTTGGTGAGAGTGTGTTGTAATAATTAACTTGAGGATTTGATTTATTGTAATATTGAGAGGTGTGAAGTGTGGTTGTTTGTGAGAAAAAAAATTCAGGACGTTTATTCTATTAAGTTGTATAATTCATGTTTCGGATTTTAATTGTATTTAAAATTCGGGGCGTGACAATTTTAAACAAAAGTAATATAACAATATAGCGATCTCAATATCATTTGAAAAAAATACTATATTAATTAAAATAAAAGTATTGAAATTACAATAATCAGTACTCTTGTTACTCAAAAATTACCCTTCTTGCATTCTTGGCCGCAAAATTTTCAATTAAGCTTGAATAGTCAAGCTTTTCACATTCTCAGTCTCATTCTCATTCACATTCTCATGTACTTGTTCACTATGTGCATTAAAGTACTTACGTAGAGACCCAGCTTGAAGCTTGACTAATGCATCTTTTTTTTTGCTTCTCTTTTCTTTTTTTAGCCCCAGAAGGATACTTCCTAATGCAAAAGATAAACATATAGAATTTTTAATTGAAACATACTGTATTATATGGCAATTACCAATGTATTAAACCGACAAAACCATTTTCAATTCAAACTTACTGCCATACAGATGATACAATACTATTATCCTAATATTAAACCCAAATGATCGATAGTCAACAAAGTAGAACAATTTTCAATTGATACAACCATACAAGACCATTATCCTAATATTAAACCAACTTTCAATTGATAGTCAGCAAAGCAAAACAATTTTCAATTGATAGTGAACTTGACTAAAATTGATAGTGAACTAGTAGTCAAGTTGATTGTTCATTAGTTCATTGTTTTGTAGTCTCAGTAGCACGCACGGTAGCACAAACAATCAATTTGAGATTAAAGAATAAAGGAGAACCAGAGACTTGTGTTCTTCCTCTCCTATAGTCCTACCCAAACACAAATTAAAGAACTCATCTCCCTCTCCCACAGACCCAGATGCGAAAATTAAAGAAGAACTGAAGAACAAGATTAAGTCTTAACATAAAATTATCATCACCCAGAATCCCAGATACAGAAGATAAAATAAGACTGCAATAATGGATGAAGAACCACAGGCCCTTCGACCTTTTGTTTCTACCCAATTGAAGAAGAACTCGTTTCCTTCTTCTTCCTCCTCGACAAGAGGAAGAGTCGAAGAAGCATGAAATTTGAGCAAGAGAGAATTAAATACCTGGACAAGTTTCTTTCGTCTGAATCTCACTTGTTCGGCGCGCGTCGTTGTTAAGGTGAGAAGAACACAAGTCGTTAAGAGGCGATCAAACAGTCAATTTTTTTTTTTTTTTTTTTTCTTTACATATATATAAAAGGCCTGTGCCCAGGGCCGGCTCGGGCGTAGTCTGGTTTTTGGGTTTTCCATCGCTTGCGTCGTATATATTTCTCTTATATATTGGGTTGGGCCGTTCTAGTTTTTTTTTTTTTTAATCAAATAAACTCCTCAAATTAGTAGACGATCTGCTGCGACCAAATTTATCGGCATTTCCCAACAGCTTGTATATATCAGAGATTCAGAGGGCCAGTGAATGCGTTTCCATAATGAGTATCATTTGAAACCCTCCAAAATCGTACAACGACTTTGCTTCAAGTTAAACCGCTTCGCCAGCAAAACTCCTATTTGATCACGAAAGCCGTACCAGAGAGCCTTCGCCGAGACGGAGCAGAGTTAGACCACCACCAAGCACCAGCACAACCACGATGACACTGCACACCACTATGGTCGCGGCTTGAATCACTCCGACCTGCTATCCACTGCAACAAACAATCACCACAGCGTTCGTTAATCACCGTATCACCGAACTCCACATCAGAAGTCGAATCCGCCTGCTGTGGCCACTCTCTCCTACACCCGACCCATACGAGACTGCATGGCACCATCACTTAACTCTCAAACCCAGGAAGGAAAAAAAAAAGCCCGAGAGCCGCGCCTCCCTCTCTCTGAGACACGACTCCAAGGGACGCTGCTTGCTTGATAGGAGCACAGCTAGAGTTCACCGCTGCCGCTTACACGAAACCTAGGGTTTTTACTTATTTTTTTCCTCATGTGCTCTTATTTTGTTTGCAATTAAAGTGTTAAATCAGATAAGCTGTTGGCTTAGAAATAATGTTGAAATTTTTTTTTTTGAGAAAAAATAATGTTTTTTTTTTTAAACAAAAAAAAATCAAGAAAATTGCATATTCATCACAAGCCAAAATAGGCCGTTACATACTCTTCCGTTGTCATTTAAGGCCATAGACAGACAAGAAGCTAGTGGTAGTACCCACAAGTAGTACGTACATATAGTCCTACTCATTATACACTCAAATACGTAGAGGTAGCGGAGACCCTCCTTTGGTACTACTCCAGAGACGCTCGAGATACATAGAATGCACACCGGTGCTTAGCGTCCTAATTAAATACAAGGACTTTATTGTAATTAGACAAACTAAAAAACATAGAGTTCCCTAAACAAAGAGAAATAATAGAAAAATCTAAACTAATAGGAGCCCAAAAGGCCCAAGAAAAGTCAACCCAAGGCCTAAAGAAATTGGTCAAGCTCAGTTCTCCACCCCTCCTCTTCACTGCTCCTTGCACCGCAACCTTCCACCGGCCGCCATGACGCGCCAAACACCACTGCCCGCCGTAAACATCCAGTTCGCCGCCACGAAACCACATCGCGACTGCTTAGAAGAGCCCACTCCGACTCCAAAAGAATTCAGAGCCCAGCCCCCCAAACCACCAGCGAATCTCGATGTCGGCATCACCACCGTCAGCTTGCCCGGAAACCGGTGACCATGGTTACCACTCCACAGAGCTTCGATCCGGAGAAGAACTAAGTCAACCAATTAATCTTGCTCAACACCACTAGCCAACAATCCCACAGGGCTATGGACTATATTGCATTCATCACCCGTCCGGCAACATCACGACGTTGAGGCGACGCCAGATTGCCATCGGACGAGTACGAAGTTTCAGAAATCGGCTGCCGCTACAAATAAGGTTTTCCCGCTCCCAACAGTCGAGAGCGCCCTATAATCCTCTTGGTCGAAATTTTACAAGGGTACTGTAACCCTAGTTAATGTTGAAACTTGAAAGAGTATGCATATGCAAGGGTATTGTAACCCTAGTTAATAACTGATCGACTAGATAAGTTGTTGGTTTTATAAAGAAATGTTGAAAGAATGCATATACGAGAAGAGTGTTACTTTATAAAATCTAAGAAAATGAAAATTACCCTCCCAAATATGCAATATGCACTCATTTTTTTCTCTCTTTTAGAATAAAATTCACACTCTTAATTTTTGTCTTTACAAATAGACAAAATTTAAGATATTAAAACAAGAATGATTGTAAAATGAGGAGCGTGAATTTCACTCCTCAAATCTATTTCCAAAAGTGGAAGAAAATAGCTTAAGTTTTTATTTCACTCTTAGATCTTTTTTTTTTAAAAGGATTTCACTCTTACGTCTATCCAATGTTCATTAAAAAAAAAAAAAAAATTAAAAAGGCTAGGTTCTAGATCCAATAGTTTGGCTAAGAAAACCCAGTGTTTACTGGTTACCTTTCACAACAACAATCAAATTGTACCAAAACACAGGAATCAAAAATTAATTTAATCCAAAATTCATCAGAGGTAATTCAGCACATTTCACATTTGTGATGGACTCTGAGAATGGAAAAGATGCAGCAGGTCCGCCAAAAGGCCCATTCCCATACTGCAATTTACTTTGTGGCTTCACATGTCAGGTAGCAATCAATTTATGCAAAATTCCTTACTCCTTCTCCATCAATTATCAAGTTTCCCAAAAAAAAAAAAAAAATTCAGCAAATAGCACCTGATTGTGTCTTACACAACAAATTTCATTCTTCTATATATTTTTTTAGGAGACATGTGATTCTTTCGACTTGTGCAAGACCCAAGTTTTTTGTGAGTGAGTTTGAGCTTTACAATCGCATTTACAGGCCCAAGATGGGATGATTATAATCATAGGTAATCTAATTTTAGAAAAATGCAAACAATTTTATCAAAGTTTGAAAATAAAATCCACTCTGTGATCTATCAGCTTTATAGGATCAGAAAAAGGCATGACAGAGATGTTCACACAAAAAATATCAGAAACACAAAGATACCCTACCTTAACGTTTCAAAAAAAAAAAAAGATACCCTACCTTAATTGTTAGGTAATCCATTCACATCTTCTTATCGGATTAGCTGCTCATTTACCCAACAAAGAACATGGAACCCTTCACAGATTGATCAAAGATGCTATGTAAGAAAGGAAGTTAAGCACCCACAGTAATGGGCTATGTTTATGCAAAACAATGGGCTTAGAGTGTTCCACAGTTCCACATCCCAAAATACTAAACAAAGAAAATGTGAGATGTGGTTACTTCTGGTTCATAAAGCAAGTGAACTTTGTGATGATAAATGACAAGCTGCCTTAAGAGAAAGCAATAATGCAGTATGTCTTTCAAAGGCTTGGTGTTTTTCCATAAGTGGGTGTTTGAATACATCTGATGCATAACATATGAGTTCATAAGTCTATTTACATAAAAAGTAATTGATACTCCTCAAAGTGGTTTTTGATTCTGATTTGATTTGATGCAAGCTAACTGGGGCTTTTTATGGGCACCCAAAAAAAAAAAAGGTGGTCCTGAGGTTGATAAGGTCTTGCGAAGAATACAAACTATATAAGCAACATATATAGTTAAAAGGACATAGAATTAATAAAGATAAATAATCAAGTACTGTGAACCTGATATGGATCTCACAGATATTTACTGATATGAATTTTAGGGCTTAGTGGTAGGTGAATCGTGTAAAGGTGCATATATGGTCTTTGATTCCTCATGATTCCCCAATTTTATTGTGCACATCCTTCTCCAACCTTCAAGCTTAAGCAATAGAAGGAAGAATGGCTTGAAGATCTAGATCTGACTGTGAATACAGAATGCACTGTGGCTTAGCTAAGCAAGTGAGTTGTGAGTTCTAAAGGAGCTTCTCTCTCTTAAGTCTTGACATAAGAAGTACATTTCCGAATAAGGCCATAAAGCATGTGGTCCTTGACACTTTAGGGAAAAACAATCTACACAGTGAGCTTGGTCCTCAGTGTAAACAGTTTCTACTCTCTACAGCTATAAGTACAAGTGGATTTGATCATGGATGTGGAATTGATCATTTTTGTCTTTGAATTTTCTTCAGGTCAAAAGACTCAAAGCAATTGGTCATACTGTCATAGGGTGATGGAAATTGGAAAGCAAAACTTTTATCAGCAAGTGGTTCTCATAAAGATGTTAGTTTCAAGAGCAGGCACTCTCCATTATATATTTCTTGTCCCTTTAAATCTTTGAGAACTAAGGAACATTAGTGTTCATCTTTAATTAAAGTTTTATAATAGAATTTGATAGTAGAATAATATTTTGAGACATTCCAAAACTGTAAGGAGAATATAATATTAAAAATAAGGAGAGGGAGAGAGAGAGAGAGAGATTAAGTTCCTGTACCTATATATATATATATATATATATTTATGTCTGGGAAGAAACAGATCAGTGCACTAAAACTGAGAGAATGAAATAAATTATTAGAACAAACAGAAAAGCATAACTAATTGTTCAAGTCCATGAACAAGAAATTGAACCATTACCTCCACCCCTTGAATCTGTGGCCTAAGGGAAACAAAAAATTTCAATGTCTATACTGTTCTGCATTTGCATCATTACAGAAGAGTGACAGAAAGTACTGCTGTTAAGTAACAGATGATAAAACCCACCAAAAATTCGATCTTGTTGTGGCTTCTAACTTCTTCCAAGCTCAACTCTACCATGACATGTACTCAAAATTCCCATTTGCTTCTTCCTCCATAGGAGCTGGAAGGTTAAGATCAAATAGAGTAGGGATTTCAGCCTCATTTTCAGGGACTTCAAGTTCATGTTCTTCTTCTTCTTCTTCCGGATGCTGGTGCTCTTGTCCAAGTACCACAGTTTTGACTTCGCAGCCCCCAACAAAATGGGACCTTTTGTGACCACCTAAAGCTTGGCCTGACTTGAAAACCTTGAAGCAGAATGGGCACTCATGCCCCTTGCTTCTCTTAGACCCTGAATTTCTCTTTGCACCCAAGTCCTGGTTAATTGGGGTTTTGCCTTTGTAAGGCTTATTGTCCTCAACAACCTTACTCTCAGGTGTTGGAATAGGAGACTCATCACTGTCTACGCTGTTTTCTCCACTTTCATACATAGACTCGGAGTAGCCATTGCTCTTTGTATGACTTGCTCTGTGACCCCCAAGAGCTCTATGAGAATGGAAGGTCTTGTTACAAGTCAAGCACTCATATTTGCTGCTCTTTCTAACATTCTTGTAAACTTCTACACCGGAAGAGCCGCTAGTAAATGGTCTATGAAAGCCATTCTTGGTGGATTTTCTCAAGGCATACTTTAAAGAACCCCTATCTACTTGTTCATAAGCTTCTTCTCGTGGCAATTCCTTCACCATTTCAGACTTGCTGCTAAACGCCCTTCTTGATTTAACATCATAGGACTCATAGCGCCCAAACCCGGATCCGAATTCAGCTCTATACTTCTTAAACTCACCATTCCTCACAAACCCATCTACAGAAACATCTGATTCGACCTTCTTGGATTCATGTATATAGTACCCAGAATCAGAATTGTCAGAAACAGTAACCTCCTCATACTTCAACTTTTTCTCTCTTGCTCTCTTCAAGTCCATAACATCATTCACTTTAGCAGCATAACTCAGACCTCTCTTAGTACTAATTCTCATATCAATAGAAGATGACTTGCCCTCTAGAATCACCGAGTTGTTATCCGAAGACTCACCAAACGAATTCAAACCCCCTTTATAACCCGAATCACGAGACAACATCATCAAACTAATAGCCACTTCCTGCTGTTCTTGCTCAACTCCAGAACCAGATGAACAACCACCATGAACTTCAAAATTGTTCTCCCTCATTCTCTTCAGCACCCTTCTCTGCTTTGTTGGAGGTGATGAGGTCTCAGTATCAGACTGACTATCCATCACCAGCTTCTGCTTCTCACTAGTCTCCGAAAACTCTTCAATCTCTTCAAGCTTTCTCTCCTTGTCCGAGTGACAAGCCATGTGACCACACAAAGCTTTCAGCGATGGAAAACCTTTCCCACATTCCTTGCACACTTTCTCCTGCTGGAATTGAAAACTCGGGACTTTGTGATCGGCAAACCTCCAAGTCTTCTTGGGATTCTCCCTGAGACGATAACCGGATTGCCCTTCCGGCCCGGAATCCAAAGACGAAAGCTTTGCAGTCCTAGTGACTCTAGCAAACTCGTCTTCTTCCATCTCCTGTTCTTTTTCCCGAGTTGGTTTCTTGTTCAAATGGGTCCTGATGTGACCACCAAGTGACTTCCCACATTGGAATCTCCTGTTGCAAAACTTGCACACGAATTTCTTGTGCTGGTTCTGATCCTCTTCCATGTTTTTCAATACTCGAAACTACCACAACACAACACAACACAAGTAAACCAAATCAAAACCGGCCGGCTAGCCTTACCTCGAATGTGCTACAGTTCTATGCTACATTCCATCCCATGATCTTGTTTGTTGCAGAAAGGAGAACCCAAATGGCAGAGGAAGGACTCAGATCGAGCACGGATCACAAAGCTTGGTGCTTTTCTTTGGAGAGCAGATGAGAATCGAAGAGTTCAGAGATGTGACAGTTTTGTGAGGTACGAGATCCGACCCACAAAGAGTAGGGACCCCCTAAATTCTTCCCCGCACATCAAATGGAAACCCTTTTCTCAATTGGAGCTGAAAAAATTTATGGGGGCATTAATTGAAAAGATCAAAAATCTGAGAAATGGGTCGGTAATGATGGCGATGAAGAGGCCTGTAAAAAACAGCTCAACCATGACTGATTCTTCTCCTTTCTGTTTCGCTCTCTCTCTCTTGGTATTTTTGTGTGTGTTGGAGTTGGAGGAGAATTCCATGCATGGAAGCAAAAGATTAAAAAGGGAAGAAAAGATTGGCAGCACGTGTAGTGAAGCGAGAGGCCTTCGCTGGTGGAGTGGACGGTTCAGATTTGCGGGTGTGTTTCGAGGATCCCAAGGTTTAAGGACTGTAATACTACTAGTCTTCTACTACTAGATTTGGCACTGTGAAAAAATGAAAATGAAAACCAGCCGAGCCAAAGTAGGCCTTCAAAACTTTGTCTTTTGCTTGCGAACCGTGATTGATAAGGAGATTTATGGGCATAGGGACAATGGCCATGGGTGTCAACCCTTTTGTGTGCTTCTTTTATTCATTCCCATTTATCCTCTATCAACTCTATACATGACTGTTATGGCTGTATTATACAATAGTTCATAGTGTATCCACAATTTTGATGTGTTTGTGTTGTGGTTAGGGATTTAGGAATGAGTTTGTTTGATTTCTATTTGTTTAGCTGCTTTTTGGTTTGCGAATCAAAGGCTTGGAGATAAGTGGATAAGGTTGCGTTTTCATTTACATATTAGGTGGGTCTAATATTCTTTCACGTAAGAAATGAATTTTCTAAACTAAAAAAAATTAAAACCGTTTCTTTGCATTTAGTTTTGTTTTTTAACAATATTTATCTCGCAAACCAAATGAGATGGTGAAAATCTTTAACAAACTCTTTAAGCTAATCCTCATTAAGTGGTCACCATGTTCGATGAAGGAATTTGGCATTCCCAATTCCAAGAGCACCTAGGCATTATCAAAGCAATGAGAAGATATAGATGTGGTTGCCCTAATAGTTGGATAGTGTAAAGATAGGTATTTTGAAGTATAATTGGAGGGTCGGACAAGTCACTATTCAAGTTGTATCCGATTCAAAACTTCTTCAAAGCAGGAGCGAGTCATTTTCTTTTCTAACCCATAAAAAGGAAAACTTTATTAGGGTAATGAGAGGTATTTGGTTGCAGAAAGAAGCAGATATAGGTATGCATTGTTGGCCTTTCATCAAACACCGGAAGCATATAGATGCCAACAATATAAATCTCATAGAAAGACAAATTTGCTTAGTTTTCACCAGCATACAGTTGCAGTTTGATCAAGTCAACTCTCCTTATTGTACTCGTGTGTTTGTAAAGTATGCATTAATCCAGATACTTATTCAAGTCGTTTCTGGAGAATTTCCTGCTTGGCATCTTGCAAAATGCATCATCTTTTTGTCATTTCGTGAGTCTTATAAAATAAGAAGCTGGAAATTTATCCACTCTCTGATTTTTTTTTTTTTTGGTGAACTAAGCTGCAAAATCCACTCTCTGATTATAAATGTATATATAACATCAGTATTATACAGAAGTACATGACCTCAATTAAGCTTACCTATTCTATACCATGAATCTTCAAACCTATATTAATGACTTTGTTTGATAAATGATCTTGTTGCTGACCAATTAATTAAGACATCCACCCAGTTCTAAAAGCATTGACTTTGAAGAAAAAGAAGTCATAAACTCACAATAGAATAGCATGATAGTACTTGTTTCCATGTTGACCACAGAACTTGTACTCTGCCGCCACAACTATAAGTTGCCTAATTATTCTATTTTGTTCTTTTGGTTGCAGAGGTCGTACCCATAACTAAAACACATCTCTCCATTGTCTTCTCATTACTCTCCGTTGATTCATATATATACACCGTACTTAGTTAACAAAGCTTTGCCTTTCTATGGAGAAACCGGATAAAGCTACCGGTTTTCTCTAGCTTTTGCAGTTAAGGCTTACAGTTGCTCAACGTAGGGGCCGAGGTGCTATTTGATTTGAAAAAGAAATATACCGAATGGAAATCACAGCATTAAAAGTTTACAACTTACAAGTTTTTGTCGGCAAAAGTTTTATCATGGATGAATCAAAGCATGATGTTTTGCGAATGGATTCTTTGCGGAAGTGTTTCTATGGTTAAGTCAACACCCAAAAGTACTACATGACAAGAGTGTTCCTATTTGTAAACATAGAAAAGGAAGACTTTGTCATGTGAATATTATCAAGCGTGTTTTTCGTCATTATAAGACAGAGCAAAACACATTTGCTTGATGGCCTTGGTTTGTAAGCAAAACCGAATAAAGCTACCTTTCTCTAGCTAATACATTTACGGAAGCTGTAGACTATTCCAATCGCAAATCTTCTCTGCTTGACCCTTCTACCATTTGACAATGTATCAAAGGTCATATCCCTTCTACAGTCTTCCTTTTCTATTCGTCCTCTATAGAGATTGTATTAAACGCGTTTTCATGGGATATACTGTTGTCAATCGTATTAGTTTGTCCCAACTCCCAACCATAAAGCCAATGCACAGCTGATATAAACATCAAATCATAACTAGCTAGTAGATAAAACCAAATGCATTCATTTGATTAGAAAGAACCTTTTCAAACTGTTTTTTAACATAACAAAACAAAGAGCAAAAGCATCACAGTTTAACTGCTTCAACCAACCGGAAGGTTGAAGAGGCTCAACTAGGAATGGTGACCTTTCGATGTCATATCACTTTTAATTTCTTAGAGCAAGTTCACCCGTAGTCAAGAAAAGGCAAAGTCGAGAAGTCAAGAATTCGACCAGTCAAGTTACTATTCACTGTCACTGGACATAGGTTTGCACCCGTTTTTTTCTTGCCCGGTCAAACTGTTTACTTTTTACTGTGCATATCTACTGTTCACTACTTTCACTGTTCACCAATGGGTTTACTGTTTAAAGTCACTGTTCATCTGTGAAGGTTTGAAACCGCATCCTCCTGCTGTGATTCGTCCGTGCTCTTCACGCCCTCTCTCTGGCGCGTCTCTCTCTGCGCTGGCCCCTGTGACGTCAGCCACGATCGACTGCGGGCCGAGCTGGCAGCAGGCCAAGCCTGGGCAAGACAAAAGGCATGGGCTTGGAAATTTTTCTTGCCCTTGGTCAAACAAAGCTAAAGTTTGCCAGGGCAAAACAGGCCCGGTGGAGGGGAAAAAAGGAGCACGCCCAGGCAACACATCGGATTGCTGAGGTGGTGCCCGGTCAAGCATCGACCGCTTATGATAAATCTTCACCACTCTCTCTGGCATTTTGAAATAGACGAAGGAAACTACTGAAAAAGATATGTATAACGCATCTTGAAATGCTGTTTATGTGCCTGCATTTTTACCCGAAAAAGAAGAGTCAAGTATAATGGTTTGTTATAAGGTAGTTGTAGAATAAAAAGGGTTGAAGACTAAATCGAATAGAAAACAAGGGTGACCAACTACCAGGCTGCCCTACAAAGAGACATGAAAATGAAATGCATAAATATACAAATGACAGGGGAATCTTCATTCCATTGAGAGAACTTGACATACAAATGAACATTACATCCATGGAATTTCTGTACAGAAGGAGCACCGGATTTCAAAATCACCTGTGCTTTCAGGAGAACAAAAAAAAAAAAAAAAAAAAATTGCCAGGCAAAGAACATTACTGCCAACCTCAAAACTTAGCCGTAGCCCTCACAAATTCAGAAGGCTACACTGACTTTAACATACTATAGCAGTTAAAAGAATTCTTTCCTAGACCCAGTGGCCAACTGTCCCATCACTACCCACTAGCTGGTGCCTTTTGGTCATCCCTCATCTTGTAATCCCCCATGCCTTGATCAAATATGTCTTCAATCATACTCCATGTAGGTAGAAGATCAATACCTTTCATGGGATCCATTGGGAACCTAGCATCCCAAACTTTAGCGTCACAAGGCTCCAATAGATATCCATGACCAACTACATCACTTGATGCATCGTCTTGGCTACGCAAGCTTTGGCTATGCTCGTCCTTGAATCCAGTGCCTTGTAAAGCACCACCAGCAGGTTCAGCATCAATTCGACCACAAGAGTCATGCATATAGGGCTGAAACTCGAAAGATACGCATGAGTCATCTTGATAACCAAATTCCTCCTCAGAACACCCTGGAATCTTCTCCCCATTCTGAGCTATAGTATCATATTTTCCCTCATCAACCAATTTCAGCCTGTATGATTCTCCTATATGATCCATCCCACCATCTTCTCCATATCCCACATAATCATCACCATCACCATCACCATCACTGTCATCATCATCGCTATCATCTTCTTCAGAGTACTCTCTATGGCCCACTGCTTGACCATCCTCAACAGAGTCAATAACAGAGTCTTCATCATCTTCTGCAACTATACCACCATTGGCACTTCCATAGCTTCCATGCCACTCATCATCATCACTGTCTATTTCTAAAGTATTAGATCTGTTCTGAGCAGCCCGCCTACGAAGCATGAACACATTAAAATAATAGCTGACCAGTTCCCTTTTACTTCGAGAAGGGAACACCGCAGACAAATGCTTCCAAAATCTTCTACCCAATGATGCAGGATTGGAGTAAACAACATCGTGAAAAGCCTGCTCTTCTTCATCACTCCATCTTCGTGCTACTACCTCTCCCATGTCACATAAACCCAACTTCACAAACTTTTCATTTCCAAGATTTCTTTTAAGGTCTTCCCGTGCTTCCATGACATGCTGCTGCACACACCTGAAGGTCCCGGCATCTAGGCATTTACAATTTGTTCGGCCCTGCCCAACCTTATCGCACTCCGGAGGTGATAGGTTCACATCAGGCATTGGAATAACAGCAGTTCCCAAAAGCCTTTCCTCAGAGTCATAATCAGTTATCAAATGCAAGGAAAAGCGGCTGAGATTACCCCCATCTTCCTCATCCAACTTTTTAGAGTGTCCACTCCATGATGGAATACTGGCTTGATGATTTGGCCCAACAGGAACTTGTTTTCTTGGAGAGCGATCCAACAAAGAAGAGTAATCATCCTTAAAAGGAACAAACGCTCTCCTTGGGCAGTCATATTCAAAATACTCTGCAGGAGGTGAAGAAGCATCTTGTCCACCAGAACCAATGTCTTCTTCACCACAACTGCTGGTGACCAATGCAGAGGTAGCATTAATCACACAACCTTTATTGACAGCTGTTGAATCTTTACCAACATTATACTTTTCTAGTACCTCAAACCACTGAGTTTTACAAAGGGCATCCCCATCCTCACCTATTTGCAAAATAAGATCAGACCTCAATATGAATTGCTCAAAACATCCATGTTCACTCGTTAAAAATACAGACTACATTAGCTGTAGGAAGCAAGACATGAAATGATTTAACACCACAATGTCCTGTACCTGAAACATATGGTTTTTCGGGTGCACTATAACAAGAAACAACATCAGAAAATGGAGAGCGCTTATCACTGGAATCAAGCTGCCTTGAATGCTTATAAGGAAGCTCCTGGAAGTCCACATCATCAAAGGGCCTTTTAAATCCCATATCAACCTGAAAGAGAAAAGGAACAATTATAAATTTGACAATTCCAAAAATGCATGTCCACACCTACAGCATTACAACTCATACCATTAGCCAAATGTAATACTTATGGAATAACAGATATTCTCAAGTGTAACTACTCATGCGTCCTGCTAGTCTACAACAGTTGGAACACATTGACCAAACAGCAACCATAGTTTCATTTAAACAACGGCTACACTGTATCTCAGTACTTGCAATGAATTATCAAAATACACTAACATTATCAACATTCAAGCTCAACCAGTATACCCCATTATTTCAAAAAAAAAAAAAAAAAAAAAAACAATAATAATGTGCTAGGCGAAATAAACATAATAAAAACTAAAACAAGATTTTACCTCCAAAAATAAGGCGGGAAGATCAAACTGAAACGGCAGAGAGCTTAATTGATATGATTGACCACCGAATAATATATGAAAATAGATTAATCGATCTCAGGAATCTTATCCCCAATCTAATTTGACCAAATTAAAAAGCTGAAATTTTTTTCAGAAACCCTAACCCTAGGTTCGCAATTCGCGAACAAAACCTCGGAATTATTCACAGAGAGTATATGGAAAAGATACACAGCAGCGAAAGGAACAAAACCCCTATACGAATTTACACAAAAGACCAAAGCCTAAAGATAAGAAATTTACGAAACCCTAGAATTCGAAGGGGGTCAAAAATCTACAAAATAAGGACCAAATTGGAGAGGGGAAAGAAAGATCTCGAAAATCCGATTCGAGAAACGTAAGAGAGATTGGAAGATTAGAGGGCGAAAGGGGCCGATTCGGAATAAAAACCCTAGAAATTACGAGCTCAACGGGTTGGGTTGAATTTGGGATTAATCGATAGAAAATTTTGGGGCTTAAGCAGATCGGTATCCGATCTAGAGATTACGATAAGAAATTAGAAGAAATCTGAAGAAATTTGATGTAGATCTGAGCGTGTATCGAAGGCGGTAGGTAGAAGATGAAAGATAAAGAGGGTAGGGTTCGTGCTTTTGTTGAAAAACGAGGTGGGCCGGACGTGGAAAAACCGGGTTAAATTTGCTGGACCCTATATCTATATTATATAGAGCCTAATGGTCCGTGTGTCCGACTCTGGTGGGGAGAATTTACTAAAATACCCCGACTCCTCAATGTGAATGTGAATGTGAATGGAAAAGAAAGTTTTATTCCCAAACCAGCTGGATCCGAATCAGATTTATTTGGTAAAACCAGTACTTTGAAGCATCGATCGATTTCAGTCACATGAGTTTTGTCTACTTTTTTCTCTAGCGTTCATAACTCTCGACATTGTTTTCAAGGTACGAAGTGGAAATTTATACGACATACTCAAAACAAAAAATGTATGTCTAAGAAAAATATTTTGAGTTCAAGTACATACATTTTGACAAATAAAGCTCCTTAGTCATGCGATAATAGGCTCTCTCTTTTCTTAAAAAGAATAATAAGCTCGCTTTTAAGTCTGTCTATGAAAAACACTTTGCGATATTTTTCAAGCACATATACATACCGATACCAACTACTTAACATACAAAAACTGTAAATTTATAAAGAAGCCATAATTGTGATTCTATATATATAAAAAATGAAAACTTACATATATTTGAAAACCAAAAGGAAGAGCTAATTTTCTGTTTTAACCCATAGTAGCTTCCATTTTTTTCCCAAATTTGATCAAATGCTTCATAGCCATTGAAGTTGTTCTCAAACATATATTTCTGCAGTAGGCCAACATTATTATTACTTCTTCATGCCAATCCCAGAAGGACATAGGACATCATAAACATACTCAGGAGAAATGATAGATTTAATAAAATTGTAATTTCTTGGTTTATTACATTAAACTATGAGAATAACAAATTTCAGATATTCCACTGAGCTAAAGACAAACTTGACCCGCTATTGTCTTATGGATGCTACTACATGTAGAATAAGACGCAACATAGCCCTTAAGTGTAGGAGTATGGGAATAACAAATAAAACACAATACAGTAAACAACAAATGCATACACTCCCAGTACCAGAGACTTCAATTATGACTCAACCCTCCATGGATCTTCAGATTATGTGCTTCTCAAGTATTTAGGCAATAGCAGGCAAGTCCTTGAGCCAGTCGTCGAGGGGCTTTCCAATGGAATAAACAATAAATCCAATTTGCCTCAGCTTCTCTGCATCAACAACATTTCTTCCATCGAAGACAAAAGCAGGCTTCTGCATCTGATCATAGATCTTCTTGTAGTCAAGGCTTTTGAATTCATCCCACTCGGTCAGGATGCAAATGCCATGAGCATCCTTTGTTGCCGCATAAGCATCCCAGACTACGCTAACTTGCTTCACAGCAGTGGGGCTCAAAGGTTGAAGATGAATAGGATGGTCCCAATCAAACTTCTTCATTGCAAGATCCCTCTGGATCTGCTCCTCGTTAACCTGAGGATCGTATATGCTCAACCTGGCCTTGTCACCCAACAGCCCTTTACACACATCAATGGCTGGGGTCTCCCTGGTGTCACCAGTGTCCTTCTTGAAGGCAAATCCCAGAATTGCAATCTTCTTACCGGAGACCGTGTTGAACATTGAGGAAACCACTCGGTTGACAAACCGGGACTTCTGGTAGTCATTAATCTTAATGACCTGTTTCCAGTAGTTTGCGACCTCAGGAAGGCCATTGCACTCACAGATATATACCAAGTTCAAGATATCCTTCTGGAAGCAAGATCCGCCAAAACCAACGCTGGCATTTAAGAACTTAGGCCCTATTCTTGTGTCCTTGCCAACAGCATGTGACACTTGAGTGACATCTGCACCAGTTGCTTCACAGAGAGCTGACATGGCATTGACAGAAGATATCCTCTGTGCCAAGAAGGCATTGGCAGCAAGCTTTGAAAGCTCAGCAGACCACAGATTAGAGCAAATAATTTGTTCTTCAGGAACCCAGCGGGCATAAACCTTCTTGAGTTCTTGGATTGCCTTCTCACCTGCTGGGGTTTCCCTACCTCCAATGAGGACTCTGTCAGGATTGAAAAGGTCTTGGATTGCAGTTCCCTCGGCAAGGAATTCAGGGTTGGAAAGAATTTGGAAGTTGATGCCTTTGCTGTTGTGAGTCAGAATCTTTTCAATAGCCTCAGCTGTTTTCACAGGCACAGTTGATTTCTCAACAACAATTTTGTCAGACTTTGATACATCTGCAATCATACGAGCAGCGCTCTCCCAGTAGGTAAGATCAGCTGCTTTTCCAGCACCAAGACCCTGGGTCTTGGTAGGTGTGTTGACTGAAACAAAGACAATGTCTGCCTCCATAACATGTTTCTCGACATCAGTGCTGAAGAATAGGTTCTTTCCTCTGCGTTGTTTCACCACATCATCAAGGCCAGGCTCATATATGGGGAGAGTATCACTGTTCCAGGCACTGATCCGTGGCACAGAAATGTCAACAACGGCTACTTCAATATCTGGGCACTTAAGGGCAATCACAGCCATAGTAGGCCCACCAACATATCCAGCTCCTATGCAACAGATCTTCACCATCTTGCTTTCTTGTTCAAAATCTGAAAGAATAGTAGGTAAAAAAGTGGGATAACTTCATTATTTTCAAGCAGTGAAATAGTAATCGTTGCATTATGAAAGATTTAAAAGATAAAATGGTTCAGACCAAAGTATGATACTTACAACAAGCCACAGTATTTTTTTATTAATTGTTATCATGCATCCACAGAATGTGCAAGACAGCAATCAAACGAAATTAAGCAAAGACAAAATGATTTGACAAGCAAACGAATAATATGATCTCGAACGAGCTTTTTGCTGATCAAAGCATCAAATATTCCAATGAGAAGTAGCATTACATCTTAAAAACATAACTAGTTCAGGCGGTGCAAAACTAAAAGAACAAGCTTGATCAACAAATGAATCAAGGTGTCATAAGCTTAAAACTATCTTCATTTAGCTGATTCTCATTTCGACTTGTAAGTTGCAACTTAAACAGAGCACTGCATCAAATTGTGGGAAAGAAAATCTAAGATCTACGAGTTGACTAGAGAAAAAGCGCAATGAAATTTGCAGATCCAAGTTGAAGCAGAACAAAAATTCTCAAACAGCACAAAAATTTTCCAAAATTGAGCTAATCTACCCGTTTTCGGCAACATAAAAAATAAAAAAAAAACAAATCTCATTATGAGAATTCAGAATCCCAGTAACGAGTTAAGGTCAATCAGATCTACAACAGACACTGAGAGACTACAAAGATCTGAACTTTCCAACCCCATCACAATTCACCGACGATAATCAAGCAGGCATTTTGCGAAAGCAAACCAGAATCACACACAAACCCAACTCCCACCAATGATGAAAACCCATCATCAAACACCCAAAACCCAGAAACAATAGGAAACTACAGAGCTGAGCAGAGCAGCCCAAATGAAGATTGAAGACATTGAATCTCAATGAGGAAGAGAAGACCTTACCTCGTCAATGAAGAAATGCGAAGGTTGTGGTGGGAGAAAGTGAGAGATCTGATGAAGATGAAGAAGAAGAAGAAAAGAGAAGAGCTTTATTCTTCTTCTTCTTCTTCTTGTGTTGTTGAGAACTGAGAATGAAGGAGATCTAAGGCAAGGCCCCCTATATATACGCCTCGTTGCAATGAGCATTTTAAGATCCACCCACCCAGATCCTCGTCACCGTCATCACCGTCACTTTTCCAAATATCACGCGGTAAATATATTATGATATATACACATATCAGTATTAATTAAGCAAACAACCCTTAAGGTTAAATTTTCAGAAATCCCTGCAATTGCCCCTCTCTTGATAATAACGTACCGCAACCGAATTTAATTAAAAAAGGGTAAAAGAGTAACAAATTAGAAGAAAAGATAAGAGGATAAAGTTCAAATTAACGTTGAGCAGTAGAAAAATCTCAAACAGATTGCAGTTATATCCTGCCACCTCCTCTCTACGTGCAAAAACTGCCCACCTCCTCTTTACGTGAAAAAAAAACTGCTTATTGGTAGCAGCACCCTCTCATAATCTCATACACTTTAATCGACAAGAAGTTTCTAAAAGTATGTTGTGGTGCCATGGAAGATATTCAAGGTCATCCCCTACGGTTACTTTTCCTTAACAAGTGGTTTTTAATCTTACCTCCTCTGTGGTTAGTTTTATGTGTTTGTTTCAGGTATTGGTTCAAAGAAGAATGTGGAGGGAGGAAGAGAAATCAACGAAGGGACCTTAAACTGTTCAATTTGTTCATTCAAAAGGCCTCCTTCGTTTTGTTCACGCAGAACTGTTGGTAAGCAGTGTATTATTGTCCTTATTGCAACTCTTATTCATTTTGATTTAATGTTTATTGAGCCTTTCTGATTGTATGTGTCTTTTGAAATACGTGAGGGCATATGATCTGTGGATTGTGAATTGTGACTTTTGATTACACTTCTTCGGCGATTTCATCTACATTCTATGAATCAATTGGGTAATTGTTTATCTCTATCTCACTGGAAACAATTTGAAATCTGCATCGATGCCATGCTTCAGTTTGAATTATTATTAGAATGGATATATTTTTTTTTTTTTGGGTTCCAGAATTCCAGATTATTGTTGTCTTGGATTATTGCGATTACAGGGTCTTTTGGCCAGAGATAGTTGCACACCCAACTGAAAGATTTCACAATTGGATACTTGAATTCGTTGGACAGTGTGTGTTTTTTCTTCTATTCAATGTTTGCTGTCTTCTCCTTTATTTCGTGCTCATTCATATTCATCAACAGTAACCAGAGAATGTGAGTATGTATATGCATTTGTCTGTGTTTGTGTGTCAGAGTGTGTCTATTTAATTTTCTTGATTCATGTCGATGGGTTGAATTCCACCCACCATTTGTCTTATTACTGGGTCATGGAGAATGAACAAACTGAGTTGCCCAGTTTGCTATTAGGATTGTCTATAAATTGGCTCTCAATGTAAAATTGTCTCACACTTCATTCAATTTTGTTTGGCTTAGATACAATTTGGACCTATAACACAGAGAAAAGGATAGGTGAGAGTTGTGGCAGAGCAATCATAGAGTTTGTATGTGTATATTGTTGCAATTGTTTCTTTAGGAGAGTTTTAATATCAAAGTATGTATATTGGCATGGATGAAGCCTGATATTGGATTACTATTAATACTTGAAGGGTTAGTTCAGTTCATTAGAAAGTTTTACACCAGAATGAGTTCATTAGATAGTACTCGATAATCACTGTCTTCATACTCCTTCACAATTTGTTTCTTTATGATGCATCTTTTCGCAATTGCAGAAAATTTTCAATTTGGGAAAATAAATAGTAGTTTTTGCTTCTTTATTTCTGAATTATGAGCTTCTTTTGGTCATATGCACAGAAGCATCATTTTCCCTCATTGCTGCATTCTCGATCATCTTTGCATTTAGATTTTTTAGAAATTATAGATTAATGACTTGATGAGCAATTTTTGTGTTCTTTTTGTTTTTGTCATTCCAGATGTAGGACCTCTTTTGATGATGTTAAGGATAAATGGCATATGAAAATATTTTAAAGAGGAGCAATATGAATCAAGCGAGTTCTCTATATCTATTCTAATGGATTCTTCTGTTTTGAATATCCTTCCACGCCAGACTCAGGTAGGAACTTTTTCCTCTTTTCCTTTTTGCATTTTATTGTTAGATTGGATTAATTTGACATGGCTCTTTTCAGGGATTCATTCAGTTGCAACTGCTATGGTTGCATGGTGGGTGCACAAATATATAAACTTTTCATTTTTTACAGGCATATCTATTTTGGGTTTATTTTTTATTTTTTTAACCAAGTGTAGTAGGCAGCTGATAGGTTGATGGGTTAACTTGCAGGGATATTTTCTCCATCATATGTTTGAAGTCCAACTCTGCTGCTAATAAGCTAGCTAGATTAGCTCTTTTTAGTCAAGTTAATGTCTCTGGGTTTTGGTTGCATTCCTGCTGTGATTAGGGGTTCTGTAACCTCACATTGTATGCTCTAATTCTGTTAGTTAATAAAGATTGTCGTCGTCTCCTTCAAAAAAAAGTTATAAATTCAATTTTTGGGGTAGTGAAGAGTAAAAATGGAATTGGGAGAGATAAGATCTGTGCATACACAATTTATTTTAGATGTTGGGCTTTCAACTAGATGATTTCTTTTTTGTTTGTTCCGGTTCAAAGTTGATGGATGAGAATTGATTAGTTCACTTATCTCTTTCCCTTCTTTGCCTTTAACTGTTTGCTGCAGTCAACCAGGCGTTGGATGACCAATTAAACGGAATAAATTGGAGGCTGAAGAATCCAACCAAGCTTTCTCCGATAGTCAAATGGTGTGTTGACACTTTGAGAAACCTAGACTGAGAAGCCAATAGTAATTTTTATTTGTTGCTGAATATGTTAGGCATGAAGTCTCTTCTAAAGCACTATTTATAGTCCTCCTAATTCAAGTTATATATGTGGATGTATTCTTTTTTCTTCTTATAGAGTTACCATGTAAGATGCTTGAATACAATAGTTGAGAGGTTGATTTTTTTGTTTACAAACTCTGCTCAAATTTGTGCTTTTCCAGTTTGATTTTCACATGAAAACAGTTTGTCTATCAAAATAGAAAAGAAGACCAACATTTACAGGAAAAAATAAAATAAAAAGACTAATGACAAACAAAAGAGTGTGAATTTGATTATGAAAAGTAAAAGCTACATAAAGAAGAAATTATTATAAGAAGGAATAAATTATGAAAAGTAAAGTCTACATGAAGTAGGAAATGACAAACTAAGGCAGAGATAGAGTCTAACTTGAGCTCATCACATTTCAAGAAAAAAAATGCTCAAATAAACGAAAACATTAAGACCAAAAATAAAACAATAGACAAACCATAATTTTGTAAATCTCATTGATGATTACACATATGAAAAGTGGACTATAAAATGGTTTAGAATGCGGAGAGACAAATTTAGAATAAAATACGAAGGTCAGATAGATAAATTTAGCAAGTTTGACTTAAAAACAGGAAACAAAAATGCGCACGCGTGAGCGCGGCCCTTCCGCACGCGCATACGCGCGTGCAGGAAGGCTAGTATTATATGATGATAAATATTATGATGGCTTATCAATTCTTTTACCTTGGAGTAATTGTTTTTAATGATATAGAAGTAAGAAAATTAGAATTAATATAGAATCTTCCGCTCCAGGGTCACGTTTATTAACTTGGACTAGCATGAGGCCATGAGAATAAGAAAAATGATTCTAAAAGCATAAAAAATCTTAGTTTGTTAATATAAAGTATGCCGGAATGCAAGTGAAGTCACGTTGAAAAGTTATCAAATGTAGTTAAATTTATCTAAGGATTTGATTACATGGTGAGGGTAGGTATGTGCACTTCTGTATAAGATAGATTAACTCCATGTATTGATAGTCTAAATTAATATGATCATAATATACGACTATATGAAACTAGTCTACATGTATAGAGAGTTTATCTTTCATTAACGTAAAATTTTCCGTATGAAGTTAAATAACCAAACTCAGCATCAAACATACATTTTTCATGTTCAAACACTCAATTGAGTGCAATTCAGCAGTAAATCGAATGAAGCTCCAACCACCTATTAATAAAGTTTGGAGTATCATGCAAGTTACCAATGCATAATATAAATTTGGGGGTGCCGAGCTCGAAAAGGACTACTAACCTTAATACCTTATAAAAAAAAAAGGCACAGGCCCTAAATTAATGTATACAACTTATGATGAAAGCAGAAAGTGAACCTTTACATCATTAGAAAAAACATGGAGAAAATGTGAAGAAAACAAGGGAGAAAGTGAAGCTTCAAATCATTTGGAACTTTTAGTGGCCCCAAAAGAAGAACAAAAAGATCGAGTAAGGTGGAAGGTATATAATGGAAGCATATGGAAGATCGATCATACAGTAAAATTGGCAGGTAGAGATCTGAATAGAAGCAGTATCGAAAATAACTATAATGGGTTTGTTGGAGGAGGGCATGCATTGTTTAATGGAAAACGTGTAAGACACTTGTAGTTAATTAGCTGTTAATTAAGGGAGAGTGCCCTAGACGAGGAGGACAAAAGAAGGTCCACTCCTCCATATGATGATGGAGGCCAACAGTCTGTCACATTCTGTCTGTGTTTTTTTATTTTGGTTAGCTAGCTTGTTGAATTAATTATGTAGTACTAATCTCGTAAACTAATCATGTTATGATTGCCCAGAAAGAATAAATTAAGCATGTTAGTCACTCAATCACGAACTAAGGGTGCGTTTGTTAAACTTGAATCGGTGAAATTGAAAAAAAGCCGGAAAGAGAAGTGGGAGAAAGATGCAATACGAGAATGAACATGAATCATTTCTATTAAAATGTTCACTAGCATTCGAAATTAGAGTAGGAATACACTAGTATTTTATTATTATTAAAAGATGTGAAGATGTTTTTGATAGATTAGTTTGTGTTTTCTTTTACTTGGTCTTCACACAAACTCGATTGTTCTTGGTGTTGATAAATACAGGCCGGATTGAATGTTCACACCCATGACTCATGTTTATGGTCAGCAAATGATCCCAAAATTTAACTTTTTCTGAACAAAATTTTAACTAGCTAGCTAGTCCAGAGCAAGCGTCCACACCTTTGGTAAGCTTAATATTTTTCATGATAGAGAAAAAAAAAGAGATTTGAGTGGTATAATGTGATGTTGTAGCTAGTAATGGTGGATGGCAACGTTGATGGTCAATGGCCTTAAGCTAAGATTAATTACTGATGTCAATAGTATTCAATGGGGGGTGACAAGTCATTAGTATTGTTTGCATTTCGTTATCTCTAGACTATAGTCTTCTGCTCCATGCCTTGCTTTATTCATGGTTTGCCAATTGGCGTATATATTGGAGGTTGGTTTGGAACTCCTGGCATCGATCTGACAAATGGTTCTTATTGGTCGACAACTCGACACCAAGTAATAAACTTTGTCATTGTATCCATATATCTGCGCCACTAATGACGGTTGGGTTGAGTTAAGCTCACTTGGGTAGTTGCGTTGAGTGGTCATGGTCCCCGAAAGATTTACAATATCGAATTATGGATATATCAAATATAGACAATTTTATATAGTAATAGCCTTTTATTGACTACATATATATAATTGTAAATTAGCTCGAATTAATGTATGATCGAATTGAGTTTAATTGATTTATTTAATGTATCGATGAGTTAATGTACTGTAAACGAACTCAATTTAATATGTTTCAACATTTTTCAAACAAGAACATCATGTAGATGTCGACTCTAATAGTTTTCCAATGTTTTAACAAGCACGTACATTATTAATTAATTAAGCACACTGATGATGTTTCATTCCAAATAATCTCAGTTAGATGATCTCACATTAATTGCTCACATGATCATGTTATCGATATATTCATTATATCTAACTCGCTCGATCAAACCATGCATCCATACTTTCTCGTCGATCATAAACAACTCGAATCCCATCTCACCATATTATCCGAATCAGAAGACGAAACCAAGCTGCGCGCTGCCACTGCCGACATGACTAATGTGATTCGTCTATTAAAGATCTTCTCACGTACTGTTTCTATTATCACTCCCCGTCGCCACCGTAGCACGGCCGACGTGGCCCTGCTTCGGTTTGCCGGAGTACACTGTACACGATCACCATCGAAAAGAGTTTCACGAAGACGACTTTAAGCAAAGATACCATACTCCAACGAACTGAGGTTCGCGTGTGACCCCAAAACAGATGGCACCATATCATTAATTTGCCAATGCAAATGCCTACAGACTTACAGAGTTTACGACAGTTGGGAACAACCCCGCCGTAAATCTCTCCTTCCGCGGCAATTGGTTTACAGATCGAAAATACTCGTGTAAGGTGTGCACTGAGGACCCTAATAAACCCTAAAAGACAATATTGCAGTTCAGAAAGACAAGGTGGCTGGACGTCTAACTGGTTCCCGGCATTCCAGACGGACTACGATTGTGCTACGAAAGACGGGAACTGCATATGGAGAGTGCAGGAAAAGTATGCACATCGCGATGTGTGCAAATATGAGAAGCTTGAACCGATCTTCCCTAATCAATTTTGACAAAAGTAAAATGGTGTACTTCTCGATCGTCACTTTCTGACCAACAAAGTTGTGATTGCATATCAATGGATCTAAATAAAATGATAAAACAAGAGTGAACTTAGATCCATTCACAAATTCTTGCCATTAGGAGAAACACAACTTCGAATTAGTAACCACACTCGATCCTTTCAAAAAAAAAAACCATACTCGATATATACATACATATAAATGCACTTGAAAAAACCTTTTCTTTCCTTGATGGCATTTGAAATTAATAACAGTATATATGCAAGACGAGGTATTCATTTGAAATCAACACTTTTTTCTTGTCATTCGAAATTTCACGAATTCACATTATTGTGTGCTGTTTTTCTTCAATTTTTCTGTACAAATCGACACATTAGAAAAGACACAAGTCACACAACTACCATGGTTTACGACAGCTCCCTTGCGCGCACCCACCAAGAACATGAACTCTTTCTTTTGTACTTGATGAGTTGGGGTGTAATCGTAGCTTCGTCAAAATCATACCATCTTATTCAAGTAGAAGTTAAGAAGTTCTTGAACCATTGGACAGAGTCCTTAGGGTATCTCTTGAGCTTGTCCTTATAGTCAATGAAATAGAGACCAAATCTTGAACCGTATCCCGCAGCCCACTCCCAATTATCCAGTAGAGACCATGCAAAATAACCGTTCACATTGCACCCATCTTCTCTACATAAAGTCAACCAGAACAGAGGTTAACATCAGCTGCCAGACCTCATAACATATATATGAACATGGTGTGCTAGATCGATCAATAACCACATTCATAGATAAAGTCAAAGATTTTTATGTATACATACTTGATTGAAGCTAGCAAGTTTGACAAATAGTCACGGTGGTAATTGATCCTTTTCTTGTCCTTTAGAGCATCCTTGAGGGAAATGAATGGGCTATTTGGGTCATCCATGCCTGTGAAAATAGTGAAAAGAAGAATATATCAGCTCGTTTTCTTAAGAGTTTTAGTATCTTTCAAAAAGGAAACTTAGTCTGGTAGGTAATGAAATGATCATGAAGTAGAACTACTTTTATGTTAATCCCTTCTATTTGGCTCTCAGAACTTACCATTCTCAGTGATCATCACCGGAGGATTGCCATACTTTTGCTTGATGTAGTTCATTAAGCTTCTCATCCCCTCAGGCACTATGTATAACCATATCGAATTTGCCTGCATTTTTACATGAACAATAATGCCTAATCAGGTTTAAAAATCAAACAGTAGAAGCATTGAGCATTACAATGATATATTTTATCAGATCCCAATCATCTTGAAACAAGTTAAAGACTGCAAAGAATGATTAGATACTCAGAAGAGAACAAGGAAAACAGGATGTGATATCCGGCCTCCACTTTTTTGGTATCACATTTACTCTCATTGCTTTAGGTACAGATGAGTGTGTGTGTGTGTGTGTGTGTGTGTGTGTGTGTCATCTCCTGTATGTATCATATACAGAGCCTAAATGTAGAGGACATATTTCAAAATAGATATGTTGTGTATATAACTATATATAACACACATGGGTGCACAAAAATATACACTACATACCTTATCTCCAATAGGTTTCCCATCTTTGAAAGCTGAAAACAGGACGAGAGTAATATATTCAGTCAGAAACCAACAGTTGAAAGGATTCAAATTACAGAGTTCTAATGATATGGAAGTTGAATGTACCATCTGTTAAATATAACAGAAATATGTTGTAGTGTTTATTGTGACTTACGAAGGGTAATGGCACCAGAGTCTGATAGGGAGTCATTCAGTAGTCTGACTATAGAATCGTTACTGGCATAGAAGGTAGTGTAGTGATTAATGCCCACAAAATCCAATGACCCCTTGATTAAAGTAGACTCAGATTTGGAAAACTTTGGCAGCCGGCTTCCAACTCTACTTCTCATAGAGAATGGATAATCCCCAAACATAAATGGGTCAAGAAACCTGTTGTATTACAACAAAGTGATTACACTAGATCAATGCCCATTTCTTGTTAAAATATAAGTAATGAAAGCAAAGAGAACTTGTAGGCCTAAATTTCAACATTGGAGTAACATATTCTTATAAGGTCATGAGCATACCAGCCAAGCTGAAAATCTTGGGCTCTCTGAGTTGCTTCAATGTCTGCTGTGGAGTTTGTTGCTGATCGATACCAAATAACATCAAATGATGCCCCAATTGATCCTTTTTGTTTTGACTACAGAGGAAGAAAGTAGCATCAGTAACAAAATTTTGTTGTTGACACAGATGTAAGTGTGTAAATGCCTGCATGTATAACAAGCCCTTGAATGAAAGAATGGCTTAAAGACTTTCTTTGGGTTGAAGAAGATCATGTCCAAATTTAATTATCAATTCCGTCTTCTTACCTTATATTTTTTCCTGTAAATGTCGGCAACAGTTGCATGAGAAAGGATGACATTGTGAGCAACTATGTAAGGCTCAGTCGCAGAGTTTCCGGCCCTACAGAAAAGGTGCAGTAGGATAGAGCATCTTCCTGGTGCCTGGAGACCTACATCATATCCTTGCACAGCAAATGTGTGTGGCTCGTTGAATGTGATCCAGTGCTTCACCCTGTCACCGAATTTCTGAAAGCATGTCTCCGCATATACTGCAAAGTCCTTTCTGTAATTGACTGAGGTCATATGTATCACTTGAATAATGATCAAACTTACAGAAAGTAAAGGTATGAAATTGTCAGCATTGCTTACATGATTTGAGCGTCAAGCCACCCAGTGTATCTGTCTTCCAAGGCTTGAGGAAGATCCCAGTGGTAGAGGGTTACGTACGGTTCAATTCCTGCAGATGAGGTCATATCGTCATTAGTTAGTTTAAAATAAACCTCATATGACAGATCTTGAAATGATTAGATGTCACAGCTTATTCACAGATGAATATGAAACCAAAAAAAAAAAAAATGCAACTATCAGGAGCTTTACATGAAATTTTGGAGGGTAATGATTGATGAATATGTAGAAGTTACCTTTCGCTAGCAATGAATTGATGAGTTTATTGTAGTGATCAACCCCTGCCTGATTGATTTGCCCCGTTCCATCTGATATACATAAAGCTCAGCGTTAGAAATTTCAATCTTGTATTTTCTTCCATTCCAAGCTTCTTCCAATAGCTATAGAAATCTTGAATGTAACATAAGAAAAGCTTATAGAACTGCTAGAGCTTACTGGGGAAAATCCGAGACCAGGATATCGAAAACCTATAAGCATCCATTCCCATATCCTTCATAAGTTGCACATCTCCCTGCTCACAAATAGAGTAAAAATTAGCCTTAATCAATAATGTCATTACTTCTCTTAACCCAAAAAGAAATCCGAGACTGGTTGGAGAAGACTTGCATCATAAAGGTGATACTGATCCACAGCAACATCTGCGTTACTGAAATCAGTTATTTTACCTGCAGCACAATGTAAGCAATTAAAACACCCAATATTTTGCTTATATAGTCGGAGGAATTATGGATTTGAACCCTTATTAAGACCCTATTGGCAGAAGCTTGGATTGATACTAAATAGCTTTAACATCCACATAAATCATAGTAGAGGTTTGAAACAACAAGAAGATAGTAAATCAATACCAAAAGTGTGTGAAAAAATGTCCCATACAGAAGGCCCCCTCCCATCCTCTTTTACTGCGCCTTCATACTAACAAAACCAGAAGAAATATAAACCATTTGTATATCAGTATATCTTACATTCCTATCGAAATAAATAATCAAAATAATAATAATAATAATAATAGAAATCAAACAAGGTGGTAAGCCAGAATTCATATAACTCATTAGTGACAAGAACAATGTATATAAAGTCAAAATGCTCATTGTCACTAGCCTAGGAACAACATATAAAAAACCATAGACAAAACAAAGGGTGAGTTGCAAATATCATGAAACAGAGTGGCTCATTTTGTCCTTTTGGCTCTTTGAAGATCCAAACAAAAACATAGAAAAGGCGGAAAAGTTTACTCCCTCCTTTCTCCAAACCTTAACCGTCATTTCTTACTTGTTAAGTGTTGTTTAGAGTTGAGATGAAACGAAACACAGTGATATTATAATTCAAACTTTCTTTCGCTTTCAGCATCCTATTCTATCTTCACGGGATTAATCACTGTGTTAGAAAAGTTCTAGTCGTTTAGTACCGGAAAAGATAAGAGAGTGACAAACCTGGAAGGCAGAAGAAGCAGTCCCAAAAACAAAGCCCTTTGGAAAGCTGCCTCTGTTAATCTCCGACTCAGACTCCGATGAACACCCAATAATCACCTGGAAAGCAATAAACAAAGCAATGCCTCTCTGCCACCCCATAGCTTCTCTATGGGGTTTTAGAATGAAGAATTGGGGATTTATAAGAAGGTAGACTGAAAAAAGATTGGAGCTTTATATGAAGATGCTAGATTTATAGTGAGACTGACAAATCAAACCACCCACAAATTAATGTGAACTGGGTAGTTAAGGAAAGAGGCATAAAATGGTGGGTGGGGAATCCCAAAACGGCCAAAGAGAGAAAGATGGTAGCTTTTTCAATTTATGGGGAAAGTGGCAAACATGGAATGAGGTATTGGGGAGTCCTGAGTTCACACGTTCCCATACCAGAAGAGACGTTTATATATAGCTGCTACAATGCATTCATGAGGCTTTGAGATTTGGTTTTATATGTTATTATAATTCCTTTTTTTTTCCTGTGAGCTTGGTCATTGTCTTTGCTTTCATCAATTATCTTGGAAGAGTAGTATGGGATTGCTTTCCAGCCTTTCCCTAGTTTCCTTGTCTCGGAATGCAATTCATTTATATAATCGTGTGTTCTAATCTATGCCCTTGATTCCGTTTGTGTTATTGGCTCATTAGAGTCTCGTTGCCATTCCACACCTTATTAGTTCTAGGATTTATATTAGTATTCAAAAGCATAGAATAGGATAAGATCAAGTTATACAACTGTGCACATTACAGAAACTATAAACGTACGTAGTTCTCCATAACCGTAATTTTTTAAGATTGATTATGATTTGTTTTGTGATTCACTAATACAAAGTGTTACATTTTTTGTTTTGTTTTTCCTTTCAGATTAAAATCTATCATTTACCTCATTCTATTTAATCTAGTCGCACACTTGTATGATTCATGAATCACATGCCTAGTACTTAGTATGACATCCGTTTTGAGATAAAAAGAAGGGCCAAGTGCATGTACCAACAGTGAAAATGGAATATTGCTTTTGTGATTTGAGATCGGTTTGTTAAAGAGCGACCTTTAGGGCAACTCCAACCATGAGCTCTATCTGGGGGTGCTATTTTCATTTTAGCACCCCCTTAGTGCACTATTCATGTATCCATCAATTCTCATCTCCAACCATGAGTTCTATTTGGAGGTGCTATTTTAACTATTCCTGACTAAAATATAATATGAGTATAATTTGAATGAATATTATATTAAAAATATGTTAATTTAATTAAATAAGGTAAGAAAAAATCATTTAACAATTTATCATAATATTTAATAATTATTCTTATTATTTAATGAATAAAAAATGTTTAATTTTTTTTATTAGTGTCGGCATATACGGTGTGAGGAAATAGAAAAAAATGGGTTGGTATTTATAGAATTTCATATAATTTACTGTTCTAACGGGTATATTATTTTCCCTCAAATTTCTGATATTTTTTTAATTTTTTTTGGAACAAAATGGAATTAATAAGCCTTGAATTAACCAGAGCCATTGATCTCTTTTTAACATCAAATCTGAGCCATCAGATTTGAGATATATGATTTCAGTAAAAAAAAAAAAAAAAAGGAAAACATCAGACCGTCCATTTTCAAAATGGAGTGATCTGAGCCGTACATTATCAGACCGTTGTGTGTCCCAACGGTCGGTTTCCGACAGGCCGAAGCTGGTGGGGCCCAGTGGAGCAGACCACAGCAGGCGTATTACCTCTCCCCAGCGCGAGTTGGCACGTTTCTTCGCTTCCTCGTTTCACCCTGACGCGCGTGCTGCCCAGCTCTCCTTCCGGCGCGTCAGTCGAGCTTCTGGGCTGGGCTGGAATTTGGAGTGGTCCCGGGACACTGTTCCAAGTCCTGGTCTTGGTTTTGTCACATATTTGAGACTGGAAATGGCTCCAAGTCTCATAATTATAGGACTAGATCCACCAAAAATTATGGGTTGGAGATGATGAGTTCTATAAAAATCCCAAAACTGATTTTGAACCCTAAAGGTTGGAGTTGCCCTTATGATGCCATCTGGTTTTATTCTGGTGGTGTATTTTAGGACAATACCTTTATGGCACCTACTCAATTGCTGATCATCAATATGACATTGACACTTTGAATTAAAATTTTGATACGCTTGAAATGACTGGATCCATGTGTTGCTTGTGCTATGTATCTTGTATTCTTGTTAATGATTATGTGTAATTATAAGCCTGTTGTCTATATGAAATGCTAGAAACTGCTGGAGAATTGTTCAAGAAGCAACCATAACCGTAGCAAAGTTGAGAGGAACAACAACAACAACAACTGTTTGAACCCAAAATAACATTTTTTCCTACAAGAGGGACTCGAAGAAAACCGGGCCAATATCCGTGGCCCAAGTTATATATTGTCGATAAGTTCGGAATATATTGTTTAGAGGTTAAATAAAGCCTACTTGGAGGCCAAGCAATCTTGAAGCAAATCCGAATATTCCTTTATCTACTATTAATTATCAAATATTTGATAATTAAGGATAGTTGGTTTGCTTACCAAGATTGAGCAGGAGGGAAGGTTGTGGACGTAAAAGCAGGGGCTCTTATTGATTAAGGAATAAATGGCGTGGACTTGCAGCTGAAGATATATATTGAAATTAAAGATTGCTCGCGAAGATATAATCAAGGACGCGAGAGTGGATGAGTTGGTTGGCTCGCGAAGGTCAAGTTGGCCATATATATATACTGCCCATGCAATTAAGCAATTAAGGCATGGTGAGACAATTAAGGAAAGGAAAAGGTGTCATGCATGAGAGGGAAATGTCAAGGGGCCCTACATTTATTGCACTCAAAAGATTGCTAGACGTGGAGCAGGATAGGAAGGGTATAATTATGGGATATTGACCACTTACCCATAGAATACCAAATACAACCTCATACACTCCACCAACTTATTTTCAACCCCATTCACACAAAAGTTTTCTCTTTTTCTCCCAACTATTCCTTTCACCAATTATTTATACCATTAATACCCCATTCTATCTCTAATTCTTGCTTTTACTATTACTTTGTTTCCTTTGTTTTTTGATGAAACGTGGTGGGCCCATCTTGAATTTATTTGTCTAAATTATAATTGCAGCTAAATTTCATCCTCGATCTCGAAGGTAAACAGTTAGTTTTACTATTCATAATTTCGATCGTTGACAGACTTGAATTAAATGCTATTTGTAAAAGCACTAGCAAAGAATTGAAAAAAGAAAGAGAAAAGTTGGAAAAGTTGAAAGACTATAGAGAACGTCTTAACAGAGAAACTCCCAACTACTGGGATATTATTTATAGACTCCAAACCAGGATCTATAAACTAGAAGAAGATATTGATAATCTTTTATATGTACTTGAAGAGGAACAAAAACCTCTTGACTACCTGAGCATTGGTTAGATCCGCAAATCACTGGTATCAGAGCTTGTAAAATAGCTCAGCAGGGGAATCCCCTATGGGGACAATGTCTGATTTAATAATAGAGAGACTGAATTCTCTATTAAAATCTTCTGATGAAAAATATCAGATCCTGCAGCAAGAAATATCTAGATATCAAGAACATCTAGAAAAAATTCCTGTTATAATCCACCAGTTAGAAAAACTGGAAAACAAACTGGATTATATCAAAGATCTTCCAAAAACGGAAGAAGAAAAGCTAACAAGTGTTAGTAGAAAAATCACTGAACAGCAAAAAACGCTGGATTCTATGAAAACTATACTGAAGGACAAGAAAGTGCCTACAGTAAAAAAGAAAGCTAATGGATTCAAACCATTAGAAAGACCAGAGAATCCTGTTCCAAACTTGATTTTTCTGGATCCCTCAACTAGTTCTACTAGTATTCGGTATGAAAACCCGAAAGAAACACGAAATGTCAATATGATGAGCATCTTCGGGAAAAAGAAAGGAGTACAACTCCTAAATTTTGAAGAATTTGAATACAATGAAATCGAGCATGAGGTAAAAAACGCCTCAATTCCAAAGCTAGATTTCAAACAAATATACAAAAGGGGAAAGTTTGACCTGATGGATAGCCATCATTTCAAATTGCTGGAATTCACAACCCCTTCTACAACAGGAGAAACTGATCACTCATGCTGAAGTCGCCAGAGCCAGATCAAAAAATTATCAATTTATGCATATTGGAGCAGTCCAAGTAGGCATAAAGCTTCTAGCTCGTGAAGGCATAAACTGTTCAGTTCTATGTGTCTTACAAGACAATAGACTGGAAGATTTTCAAGCTAGTCTTTTGGGAACCCTTGAAGCATCTCTGTGCAACCAAGTAGCATATTTCAACTGCTTCCCCAACTTCTCTACCAGCTTGAAAGATGCAGCTCACTGTCTCAGACTGAGAGTCAAGACAGATGGCATATCTATGAAAAATGATATGCAAGAATTGGCAATAGTATACAGAATATACTATAAACTGATGAGTACCACAGTAGAGCCAAAGACAAGGATATCCAATATCCCTGGTCTTACTACTGGATTCCTCACCAGTCAGAAGAACCATTCACAACAGATCCACAAGGTTACTTGGAATGAAGTAACGTTTCCTATTGAATGAAAATTATCTGGTCCGAAGCTACCAGCAGAAAGTGCAAAAGCAAAAATTTATGAAAGCAGAAAGACTGGAGAAATCAGTCTAAATTTTGACAATCACAGAAAAAGTGATGTCTGTCCTGAGAATATCAGGATAAACAAAAATATTCTCAGAAGAAGCTACAACACTAGAGAAGCTAGTACTAGTGGCACAAAATCCACTATTGAAGATCCAATTACTGAAGAAGACATTGAAGCTGATCTAAACAGACCAGTCAATATGCTTGGAGCACAAAAGCTCTATGATCTATATGAAGAAGCAGAATTCTGTGAAAATCCAGAAAGATTAGAAAAACTAATCGAAGAAATGAAAAATTTCAATCCAGGAAAGGAAAGAAAACTCCTTCCCTACCAGGATGTTGAAATGGAAGAAGGAGAAAGCTCCAAAACTTCCATCACCAGAGAAAAGGGAAAGGTAAAACTCCCTATACAGAAGGCCCCTACGGGCAGAAATGGAGAAAGAAATTCTCAAAGATTTGTCCCAGAGGACAAGATACCCAGAGTACCAATTACCAATTTTGGTATCTGGTTAGACCTGGATAAAACTCTAGACAAGAGAAAAACTCTTGACCAATGGGTAGACAGCCTGATGATGGCATCTGCTCTCACCTTTGGAAAATTCGAAGCTCCTGATCTTCAGATGTACTTTGAAACTACTCTTACAGGAGTAGCCAAGAAATATTATTTCTCTTTCAAAGAAACAGCCAGAGGAAAAGAATGGCTGGAAGATATCAAAGCTTCAAAATCTCCGTATGATTTTGCAGTACCCCTGTACGATCAGTTCTGTGGAGATTCTGCAAATATGAGTGAAAAGGCCAGAGAAACGGCCAAATCAAATATCTATGCTCTCAAAATTTGTGACATGAGATATTTTGAAGAATACTTGAATGAATTTCAAGAATATTACTGTACAATTGGAGAACTAGAAAGCACTGATCTAGTTAACCTGTTGCACAGGAAGCTCCCTGAACCATGGAGAACAGCTGTGCGAGAAAGCATAGCAGAAAAACCAATTGAAAGATTTTCAGTTGGAGGAATTGCCGACAGAATCCGGCAATTACTGAAAGAACAATGCAAAGCCAATCTTAGAGCTAAGATGGCCAAGAAACAACTCAAAGGAGTTGAAAATTTCTGTTACGGAATACTGGATATGCCAACCAACTGGGGATGTCATGAATCCAAGTTCTACAGAAAAAAGAAACATTACTCTAAAAAATTCAAAAAGAGTAATCAAAGAAAGAATTGGAAATTCAAGAAAAGTTCCAATTACAAGAAACAACAGGATGAAGATCCAAAAAAGAAATTCTTCAAGAAAAAGAAGAATACTCATCAACATAAACAACCAAGCAAGAAAACTTGCAGATGTTGGTTATGTAAAGCTGAAGGGCACTATGCCAATGAATGCCCGGAAAAGGGTAAAAGATCTACTAAAGCTCTCTTTGAAGAATATGAGCACATAGTAGAATCTGCAAATATGAAAGGCTACGAAATAGCCTATTCTGATGATGAAGAAGACGACAGGTCAGTTTACTCTGCCTGGTCTGAAGAAGAAGATTCATCTGAGTCTGAGACAGATTCTGAAGTAGAGTACTTCGAATCCAGACAAATGAATGTTTTGAGAATCAAAAACTGGGAAGAAAGCAAGACAGAATCCTTAATGTCTTCTTATCAGGTGAACCCTGGTACATTCGTTTGTGACTATTGCTTATGTCATGAAAAGAATGGTCTCCCTATGTTCTGTGAAGAGTCAAAAAAGACTTATCACAAAGAATGCTTCATAGCTGAAGCAAGAAGAAAAACCAAGAATGGACTTGTCAGCCAACTGGTTGAACAAGAATATGAAGAATATTTCTCTGAGAAAAAAGAGAAAGAAGTAGAAACTTTGTTCCAGGAAATCATGGAACCATCTTCCTCGAAAAAGGAAGACATCATCGAAGAAAAAATCGATGACAACTTTGAACTGGTTGAAATACAAGAAAATATAGAACTGGTGAAACCACCAGAAACCGTTCATCTCTTAGAAAAGCAAGAAGCAGCTATAACAGTTACTGAAACATGGGATCTACTTGGCCAACCTTCTGGCAAGTATGATTATAAAGTCCGATATGACCCTCCGTCATGGTTCAGTAATCCAGATAGCAAAAAAATAATTCCTACAAACTGGGATGAGACAAAACCTTCTAGTTTTGATAAATCTCCCACTCAGAAAAATGTTCCAGTAGAATGTAAACCATTCATTCCAAAGGAACAAGCTCAAGAAAATGAGCTTCAACAATCGAAAGTCGTCTCTACGAGTAGATACAGCAACTACATAGAGATTGGACTAAAATTCCCTGATCACAAAAAATATCATCTACATGCCTTTGTAGATAATGGATCAGGCTTTACAGTTGCAAAAAGATTTGCAATTCCAGAGAATCTCTGGAAAGAAGAAAAGAAAACAGCTACTGGTGTTACTTTTGATGGAAGCCATCTCACCATGAATAAAGTAGCAAAAAATGTTCACATCACCATTGGTGGAGGAACATTTATCATCCATAACGTCTGGCAATCTGAAGGCCAAGGCGCAGATTTCTTGTTGGGTAATGATTTCATTCTCCAACAGAGATTTATTCAGGATGAGGAAGCAATCGGTTTCCGAAAAGGAGAACGGGTGTTCTGGGCTGATAGGCTTACTCAGGCCAAAAGTATTGTAGGTCCACACTTTACTACCCAATATCAGAGATCGCAACAGAATAGTGGTGATCTTACCCCCTACAAACCCAAATTTGAACCCATACTCCAAATCAAACAACAAGAAGAATTACTTGTTGAAGAATCTTCAGAAGAAGAAGAAGCAGAAACTAGTGAAGAAGAAGAAGCTAGTTTCATCCACGAGCATAACCTCAAGCACTTTCAAAATAAGCTTGAGTCTCAGAAAATTCCCACTCTTGAGAAAATCAAGAAACTACTCGAGCAGAACATCGATGTAGATCCTCAGAAGTTTTGGGAAAAAGACCCAGTGGTCTGTGAATTAAGATTGCATGACATGAATGCCATCTGTCATGTCAAAGCCATTCCTCAATACAAAGAGGAAGATCAAAAAGAATTCAGAAAGGATATTGAAGATCTCCTGAACAAGAGATTAATTCAAACTTCCACTAGCCCTCATCATGCTCCAGCATTCTACGTGAGAAATCATGCAGAAACCCTTAGAGGAAAAGCTAGAATGGTTATTGACTACAGAGATGTCAATAAGAAGACTGTCAAAGACGGCTATCAAATTGCTCAAGTAAGAGTATTGATCAACCAGCTCAGAGGAGCCAAAGTCTTTTCGAAATTCGATGCAAAGTCGGGTTTCTGGCAGGTCAAGATGCATCCTGAGAGTGTGCCTCTCACTGCATTTGGAACACCTCAAGGACATTACGAATGGTTAGTAATGCCTTTTGGTCTAAAGCAAGCTCCCTCCATCTTCCAGAGAAAAATGGATAATATCTTTAAACATGTTGCGGAGTTCTGCGTCGTCTACATAGATGACATTCTTGTCTTCTCCAAAAACAGAGAAGAACACATGAAACACCTCCATGAGGTTGTAAAGCTGATAGTTCAGCATGGAATTATCCTAGGTGAAAAGAAAATCTTCTTTATCCTTGATGAAGTTGATTTCCTAGGAATAAATATCAAGAATGGAGTGATAAAACTCCAACCTCACATCCTTGAGAAATCTGGAAATTCCCAGATAGAATTCCTGATGCCAAAAGTCTAGAGAGATTCCTTGGTGTCATAAATTATGGAAGAGATTTCATCCCAAAAATATCAGGGTTAACAGCAATGTTATCTCCTAAAACAAGTTCTAAAAGAAAATGGAACTTCACAGAAGATGATGAAAAAACTGTGAAGCAGATAAAAAATCTCTGCAAAAACCTCCCTCCTCTTCAACAACCAGAAGAGAATGATGAGATTATCCTCCAGACAGATGTGAGTGATAATTACTGGTCCGGTGTTGTTCTGGCGAAAGCGCCTGGAACTAACATTGAAAAGATCTGTAAATTTTGTAGTGGCAAGTTCAGCCCTGCAGAACTGAATTATCCCACAGGGGAAAAAGAAATTTTGGCTGTCAAAAAAACTATTTTAAATTCTCCAGCTTTCCTTGGAAAACCCTTTACTGTCCGCACCGATTGTGCCAGAGTAAAGAATTTCAAAAACTTCAAACTTGATAAAGCTGCTGATAGAGGAAGACTAGCTAACTGGCAATTATTCCTTAACCAATATGATTATGTTGTTGAATTAATTGCAGGAAATAAGAACTATCTTCCAGACGCCTTAACAAGAGAATTAGCCATGTTCAGAAATGGTGACGACGACGAAGGTCGCAATCCCAGAAGCAGAAGAGCTGGGAAAGAACATGAAACAACCGATGAGGATCCCAAAGAAAAAATCCTCAAGAGATTCCTGCTAAGTTCAAAAGGCTTAGCCACAACTGATCAATCCCAGGGTAAAGGATTGACTAGCCCGTCTCAAACGGCAGACGGTAAAGGCTCATCAAGACCGTTGACGGCTGTTGCTTTGCCAAAAAGCAAACCTACTCCAACTGGAGTAATAAATGTTTTCAATTATGAACTTCGAACGTTCGATACTCCTGTGTTCAGAACTGGCAGGAGATTAGCTTACCACCAGAAGGCAATTCTGGATAATCTTTTATTTGCCTTTCAGGAAAGAAGCAGTGGTCTAATGTTTCCAGCTCTCTTTGCATTAGCTGAAGAACTATACGAGAATGCAAGACCACAGTTCGAAGAATTACAGCAGAGTGCTGTCAAGAAAGAAAAAACTAACTTCCTTGAACATCCAGAAAGTGCTAGGGTCCCTATCATGGCACTTAATGAATCAGATTGGCATGATTTCCACAATCTGATAGGAAGACACAATTCAGAAGACCTTGTTCCTCCAACCCTCTTCATTGTCTCAGGATCATACGTTGGAAGATACTTGGTTAATGTTCAGAGTGAACATCCTCAAGAACACAAGCTTTGGCTTGTTGAAAATGGTTTTGTCCATAATCTATGGAGCAAAACAAATGATGATCTAAAAGGATTGCCACCCATCATTGTCAACACAGTCAAAAATATCAGAAAAAATGACTGTACACTTCGACTGAAGTTCAGATCCACTCCTCCAGAATGGATTAAAAAGGCAAACGGCGAGGTTGAATACATTTCTCCATATCATTATGTGAGAGTTATTCAAAGAAAATATCTACAACCTGCCTGTGTTGGGTACAACGGACAACCAAATTCAAGCATCCCATGGATGAAAGCCATGGCCCTGGAATATATGAAGAAGATCATCTCTGAAGATATCAACAATACCTTCCTGGCAGCAGGAGAAAAAACTATTATCACTGCCTATGATCATCCTGACGTAGTCAGCAGTGACCTATTTCTATCTCTCACCAGAAAAGAGATAGACTCAACGATGGCATGCATGCAGTGGATAGAACGACTTGAAAATGACAACCACTACAAGATGTATGTTGATACAGACGTTGAAGATAATGCCACAACGGATAGAATGGCCCAAGCTGACAACAACTCCTTTGTCTTAGGCCATAATTCTGAAACAGACGAGAACATGTGAAGCAGCAGGTGTAGAAAACACCGAAAGTACTTTTGGACTCTTCCCAAAAGCTACTTTTGCTTTTCAAAAAAAGGAAAGGTGAAAAACATTTCACCCAAAAGGGAACCTGCCTTTTCCTTGTCCGACCTCCACCAACAGGAGCACTCAGGAAAGCAGGAAATCACGGAGTTGAACTGTATATTTTATGTTTTTGAATTTAAGTTTGAGGTCCGCTCTCTATATAAGGAGCTTGAGTTTCATTTGTAAGGGCATCGAAAAATCTCCACACATCAAAAACTTCCACAATCTGTAAGATAGCTTAAGAACTTGAGCAGAAGAGTCTTCTCTCAAGAAGTAGCAGTGTGATCTTTCTTTCCTGTCTAGTGTGAAGTGTGCTTCCATTTACAAGTAAGTACTGTAATCATTCTCATGGATAGCTAAACAGCTTTTTAGCTGTTTACCTGAGAATGAGGCTCTCAATTCTTAGCTTGTAATTATGTTTATATAAATAATTTCAGTGTGTTCACCCACTTCATCAAGTTTTAAATTAGCAAGTTAATTTCTGTTATCATAATCATGTTTGGCTAGTATCCTATACTATCTTTTAAGTTCAAGATTTTCTGATTGTTAGAAAAATTTGCCTCAGTTTAAGATAGAAACAAGCAGCAGTGATTCCGCCTGTTAAAGTAACCATTAGGCAGGAGGCCGTTAGGTGAAATACGTGGGCATGTTGAAGGCTAGTTTTGTTTTTCTCAGAAGTTGAAACAGGATTTTCTAAGAAAAAGGTGAAATTGGACCCAAAAGTCAGCTTAGGATACACTAGGCACTACTTTAGAAAAGACTACCCTTATGAGTCTTTTCCCCTAAAAGTTGTGTAATTGGGCAAAATACAAAGATGATGGATTGATTGGGCAAAATACCAAGAGATTTTGGGCAAACGGGCACAACCCCTATAATTATCCTTGATTACAATTCAACAAAGAATATATATGCAATTAAGGTGGGCCATCATTCACCAGCTAATCACATGCAAGCGAGCAAGTCTGCCATGCAATTAAGGTTTCATGAAGGTGGAGCAGTTTGAGTAAGTTACAATCATGCTTAAGGGGTATATATTCCTGCATGCCACTATGCTACGGAGTCTTTGCGGAGATATACTAAGAGACGTGCATATCCAACAGCTCGCGGCCAAGAGGAAGATTGCATCCAGTACTCCAAGAGGCAATTAATCTTTGCCTATATTCTAGCGGTAACAGAGGCAGATAATTATTAATTATCACCTACGATAGATATCAAAACTATTAAGAGTTTTGATTTGAGTCAAGGCCAATAACTGTGGCCTAAAATATAGTATTTCATTCATATTTGGAAAGTGAATCTGCAGCAGCCTATATATAGAGGCTAAAGACGATACAGAAAAGGACCTCTCTCATATCAATCAATCCTAGCGATTACAAAGCCTCCCCGGAGCAAACCTTCAACCTTGTTGAAACCCGGTGACCGTGCGCCAGTCCTAGTCTCTCCAAGAGCCGACTGTCAGCATCACCAGACCAACCCGGCGACCGTACTTCCAGTCCCAGTCTCCCAGCGAGCCGACTGCGAGCGCAACCGCCACCGTTACTGCCAGCGAAGCAAGGGTAACGCCCTCGCAACCCAGCGAAGCTAAAGTCACGCTTTAGCGCAACCCGTGCTTTCTCCCAACTTCCCAGTGATTGCTCTGCTTAGTCTACAACACTAAGTATCGATTCGGTGAACGCAAGAGACCACAACCAAAGTCCTTATCCGTAAGGCAAAAGTCCTTTTCCGAAAGGCTAGAGAAGAACCCTGTGACGAGGTTGGTGCTCTCCTCGTCCACAGCGCTTGAAGAAGAAGTCAGGTCAAGGGACTACCCCAACGACTGCACCCCGCGGTGCTGGCACGCCTGCGCAATCACTCGCTCAAAAGAGACAGTTTGCAAGCCAACTGGTTTTGGAGCCAAACAACAACAACAACAACAATAATCGGAATAGAGGCGGGGAATGAGGCCAGCGAGTTAGGGCTCCACGTGGTGAAATTGTTGTTAATACTTCAGAATCTGAGCCTGAAGAAGAAATTTTGCAATATGAACAACAGGGACAAGCTGACCAGGATTACAAAGTCAAGGCCGAAATTCCATTCTTTTCGGGCAACTTGGGTGTAGAAGATTATCTGGATTGGCAGCTTCAGGTGGACTGATTCTTTGAGATTATGGAAGTGCCTGAACACAAGCAGGTTAAGCATGTTGCCTGGAGATTGAAGAGTACTGCTGCAGTATGGTGGGATAAGTTGCAGAGCACTCGACAGAAACAGAGGAAGCAGGGTGTTAGAACATGGCGAAGAATGAAGCAGTTAATGATGGAGAGATTCTTGCCAGATGATTATGAGCAGATTCTATACAGGTTGTATATCGAATGTGTCCAGGGAACTAGGACAGTGGCTGACTACACAGCTGAGTTCTTACGCTACTCAGAGCGTAACGAACTAGGAGAATCTGAAGGCCAGAAGGTGGCTCGCTATATCAGTGGGCTGAAGCCTTCTATTCAGGATAAAATTGGGTTACAAACTGTTCATACTATGGCCGAAGCTTCAAACCTAGCATTGAAGGCAGAGTTGTTAGAAAAGCCTTCACGAGCTTCTTCTTTCCAGAGATATAACTACCAAAGGAGCGCAGATTTGGTTAACTCCTCAACTGACAAGGGTAAAACCACACTGCAGAAAACAGAAAACACTTTTAGGGCTTCCAATCCTCCTTTTAAAGGGGCTGGCAGTTCTAACAGTTCTAGTGGTGCTCAAAACAGGACCCCGAACCAGAGGTTTAATAATCCTTATGCTAGACCTACAACAGATGTCTGTTATCGATGCAACAAGCCTGGGCATAGATCTAATGTGTGTCCTGAGAGGAGACAAACTGCTCTTATAGGTGAATGTGACGAAGATGAAGAAGAAGAAGGAGGAAGAGGTGACGATTATGATGGGGCTGAGTTTGCTGAGGAGGAGTCTCCTGAAAGGATTAATATTGTGCTGCAGCGGGTCTTATTATGTCCTAAAGAAGATGGGCAGCGACGCAATATTTTCAGATCATTTTGTTCCATCAATAATAAAGTGTGCAATTTGATTGTGGATAATGGGAGCTGTGAAAACTTTGTAGCCAAGAAGCTGGTGGAATACTTGCAGTTACCTACGCAGCCTCATGAAGCACCTTATTCCCTTGGTTGGGTCAAGAAAGGCCCACAAGTTCGAGTTACTGATTCCTGCAAAGTACCGGTATCCATTGGTAAGCATTATAAAGATGAAGTTCTGTGTGATATTATTGATATGGATGCTTGTCATATTCTATTTGGACGACCATGGCAATATGATGTGGATGTGATTTATAAAGGCAAAGATAATGTGATGATGTTTATGTGGCATAGTCATAAAATTGCTATGGCTGCTGTATGTCAATTTGAGAAATCAGGTGGAAAGAAAGGGGAGAGTTTCCTGACCTTGTCTAGCAGTGAATTTGAGATGGAGGAGGCTTTTAAAGAATCTGAAGTTTTCTGCCCAGTGGTGATAAAAGGGTTGTTAGCGGCAGAAAAGGAAGATGTGGTGATCCCTAAGGAAGTGCAGAATATGTTGGGAGAGTTTAAAGAGTTGATTTCAGATGAGTTGCCCGACGAACTACCGCCTATGAGGGACATTCAACATCAGATTGATTTGGTTCCTGGAGCTAGTTTGCCAAATCTGCCACATTACCGAATGAGTCCCAAGGAGAATGAGATTTTGAGGGAGCAGATTGAAGACTTGTTGAAAAAGGGGTTCATTCGTGAAAGTATGAGTCCTTGTGCAGTTCCAGTCCTACTTGTTCCTAAGAAGGGCAATCAATGGCGGATGTGTGTTGATAGCAGGGCCATAAATAAGATAACTGTGAAGTACAGGTTCCCCATCCCTCGTTTGGAAGACATGCTTGATGAACTGGAGGGCTCCAAAGTGTTTACCAAGATAGATCTTCGAAGTGGTTACCACCAGATTCGAATCAAGCCAGGAGATGAGTGGAAGACAGCTTTTAAGAGCAAGGATGGTTTGTTCGAATGGCTGGTTATGCCATTCGGGTTGTCTAATGCACCCACCACTTTTATGAGGCTTATGAACCAGGTTCTTCGTCCTTTTATGGGTTCCTTTGTCGTGGTCTATTTTGATGATATATTAATCTATAGCAGGACCAAAGAAGAACATCTGGTACATTTGAGACAGGTTTTGGGAGCTTTACAGGAAAATAAACTGTACATTAACCTGAAGAAGTGTACTTTCTGTGCCAACAAACTGTTATTTTTAGGATTTGTGGTCGGAGAAGAAGGCATTCAAGTTGATGAAGAGAAAGTGCGAGCAATAAGAGAATGGCCAGCTCCAAAAACAGTTTCTGAGGTGCGGAGCTTTCATGGTTTAGCTACTTTCTACAGGAGGTTTGTGAAAAATTTCAGTACCATTACTGCCCCTATTACTGAATGTTTGAAGAAAGGCAAATTCCAATGGGGAGAGGAACAAGAGAAAAGTTTTGCCCTAATCAAGGAGAAACTTTGTACTGCACCAGTTCTTGCTCTTCCTAATTTTGACAAGGTATTTGAGGTTGAATGTGATGCTAGTGGCGTGGGGGTAGGTGCTGTGTTGTCACAAGAGAAGAAACCAGTAGCATTCTTTAGTGAAAAGCTGAATGAAGCTCGTCAGAAGTGGAGTACTTATGACCAAGAATTCTATGCAGTGTTCCGGGCATTGAGGCAATGGGAGCACTACCTGATTCAGAGGGAGTTTGTACTGTTCACTGATCATCAGGCCTTGAAGTACCTTAATAGCCAGAAAACTGTGAATAAGATGCATGCAAGGTGGGTAAGTTTTCTGCACAAATTTCCTTTTGTGATTCAGCATAAATCTGGTACTCTTAACCGGGTTGCAGATGCTTTGAGTAGGAGGGCTTCCTTGCTGGTCACTTTAGCTCAGGAGATTGTGGGGTTTGATCTCTTGAAGGAGTTGTATGAGGAAGATGTTGATTTCAAGGAGATTTGGGCCAAGTGCAGCAACAATAATGCAGTTGCAGATTTTTATGAGAATGAAGGATATCTATTCAAGGGCAACCGGCTATGTATCCCTAGTTCTTCATTGAGGGAGAAACTGATCAGAGATATGCATGGAGGGGGATTGAGTGGGCACTTGGGCCGAGACAAAACTATTGCCAGCCTTGAGGAGAGGTATTTCTGGCCACAGTTGAAAAAAGATGCAGGAACTATCGTGAGAAAGTGCTACACCTGCCAGGTTTCTAAGGGTCAGTCCCAAAACACAGGTCTTTATCTACCTTTACCTGTTCCTGAAGATATTTGGCAGGATCTTGCTATGGATTTTGTGTTGGGATTACCCCGTACCCAAAGGGGTGTGGATTCAGTGTTTGTGGTAGTTGACAGGTTCTCCAAGATGGCGCATTTCATTGCATGTAAGAAGACTGCTGATGCTTCTAATATCGCCAAACTGTTCTTCAGGGAGGTGGTTCGTTTGCATGGAGTACCCAAATCCATTACTTCTTATAGAGACACAAAGTTCCTTAGCCACTTCTGGATTACCTTATGGAGGATGTTTGGTACAGCTTTGAACCGTAGCAGCACAGCTCATCCTCAAACTGATGGACAGACAGAGGTTACTAACAGAACTTTGGGTAACATGGTCCGAAGTGTTTGTGGAGATCGACCCAAACAGTGGGATTATGCTTTGCCACAGGTGGAGTTTGCTTATAACAGTGCTGTGCATAGTGCAACAGGGAAGTCACCATTCTCCTTAGTTTATACTGCTGTTCCTCGACATGTGGTTGACTTGGTGAAGCTTCCTAAGGCTCCTGGTGTTAGTGTTGCTGCTGAGGGCATGGCTAGAGATGTGCAGGCGGTTCGAGACGAAGTTAGGGCTAAGCTGGAAGCAACTAATGCTAAGTATAAAGCTGCAGCTGATAAACATCGCAGAGTAAAAATGTTCCAAGAGGGTGATGACGTGATGGTGTTTCTGAGGAAGGAGAGATTTCCTGTTGGTACCTATAACAAGCTGAAGCCCAGAAAATATGGTCCTTTTAAGGTGCTGCGGAAGATCAACGACAATGCTTATGTTGTTGCCCTTCCTGATTCCATGAGTATCTCTAACACATTTAATGTGGCTGACATGCATGAGTTTCGTGAAGATGAGGTCCTTTATCCAGATGAGAACTCGGGGTCGAGTTCTTCGGAGGTGGAGGAGACTGATGCAGAATGGGTGGCAGCCCAATTTGAAGAACAATTGGATCGTGCTAAAGGAGGAAAACGAAAAGTGACTAGTAGACGCGAAACAGCTCGGAGTCCGATTGGGACGTACCTTACCTTTCCGGAAAGGGAATCGCGCCACGAGCAAGACTCATTGCTTTGCCATGAGCTGTAGCATTTTTCGGGCTTTTGGGATCGTTTAGGGCCTCAAAACTGCATTTTTCTAATTTTCGGCTTTTTGGTTTTCCTAATTATTTTTTGGTTGTTTTCTTTTTACCCATGGGCTTTAGGGTTTCATTGTTAGTCGCCCTAGGGTTACTTTTATCTTATTTATACAGCCGCAAGCGGCTGCATAACCTATCTATTATCTTTTATCAATAAAATTTGAGAGTATTCTCTTTTTATCTCTGGTGGACTCCAGAATCTTTGCTTAGGTTTATTGCTGGTAAACCTAGTTTATCAATCCGATCATTCCGACTGCGTCAGAAATGCTAGAAACTGCTGGATAATTGTTCAAGAAGCAACCATAACCGTAGCAAAGTTGATTAAGGAAGGACAGAAGGACAACACATATATACGGCTCCTACTCATGTCCTTCAAATTATTAATTGGCTCCATTAAGTTCAAAGCATGTACTTATATGGAGTCAATGAAATGTGATTTTATAATAAATACAGAATGGATATCCTAATTTAAAACAAGAATGTTATGGGCTTCAATTCTGTTCAATTCACTTTGCATCTTGTTTTCTAATGATGTAACTAGTATATTCTCCAAGCTTTTAATTAGGATTGCTCATCACTTCGTCAGCACAAGTTTTGGAATCTTTAACAACTTTGATGGTGAGCAAGTTTAAGGAAGAAGATTTGAATTTTGAAGCAATACAATGTATTGATGTGTTTTTCGGTTTTTCCAAAATATAGATGAGCATCTCACATCATCTCCATCATCCACTCTGGATTTGGTTCTAGGCCAAGCATTGTCTATGGTTCTAGGCCAAGCATTGTCTACAATCGTCAAAGTTGAAAAAAGATAACCATATGAAAATTTGCGACATCAGCATTAAGCAACTATCTAATCCAAACAGGAAGTTTAAAATTACCCATTTGGCTAAAGCATCAGCACATAACCCACTTCCTTGTCTCCACTGTCTTAATATAATACAAAATACGATATAACATCTAAATGAAACGATATATAACAAATATAATGTTTCATTGTATTAAATATTAATTAAGATGTTATATGGCATATCATATTTTCTATTTAAACGACTCACAAAAATATAATGTTTCCCCTCAGAGGCTGAGCTGAAAATAAGTCATTTTTCAAAATTTTCCAAGCAAATATCAAATCTGAATTTTACTCTATACTTTTTTCACCGTTATTTTTTGGGTAAAATCCTCAAATGGTACCCGAATTATCACGAAATGCACTTTTTGATACATATAAATTTTTAGAGAGTCTAATGGTACCTGCACTATTCCTCCGTTAGCCTTTATAGTACTTCTGTCCATTATTCCGTTAAAAAAACCTACGTGGCGGCCATGTGAGACTCATGTGAGTAAAATAACAAGGGTAAAATGGTCTTTTCATTCATATATAGAATTATAGTATTGAAGGTCTATAATTAAAAAGTAATTTGACACATAAAAAAATAAAAATAATACCCAATCCGTTCTTCACTATTCTCGGGTTACTTGGGGTAATTAATTTAAGTATTTTGTTTGTGTTTAGTTATTTTTTTATAAAAATTTAATACATATTCATTTGGTCAACTAATGAGATAATTTTTTCTCAAACAATTAATAGGATTAACCAATGGAAGTAGTAAGTAAATGTAGATATTCACTAATTAAATTCAATTCTAGCTTTTTTTTTTTTTTAACCAAGTTTAATTTAGTTTTATAAAAGATTTGTAAAAAAAAAATAGGATTTTACGATTTTATCTCTACTTTAACGGAATAATTGACGGAAGTAAAAGAGCTAACGGAGAGATACACTCTCTGAAAATTTGTAGGTATCAAAAAATGCATTTAGCGATAGTTCGGGTACCCATTTTACTCTTATTTTGTAGGGTGCCGTTCTCTCTATCTATTAAGGTAAAACTAAAACCTTTAAACCCCCGGTCGTAAATTCCTTGCAGCTCTCACAAAAATGGAGGACGAAGAAGAAGCACCTCTCGCCGTTGAAATCGACCAACCCTTTTCAAGTGGACCCGATGACGTCGACGCTCCCGTCGGCGTCACCGTCATCACTGGTTATCTTGGTTCAGGCAAATCCACTGTAAGCTCAGTTTCTTTGTAAAGCTCAAATCTTTTATTCAAATTTATCTTCTTTTTAGAGAAAGATAAGAGCTTTGATTATGCTTTGCTTTATTGGTTTTGGTACTCAGCTGGTTAATCATATATTAAACACCCAACATGGGAAGAAAATTGCTGTGATATTAAACGAGTTTGGTGAGGAAATTGGGGTTGAGAGGGCAATGATAAACGAAGGAGATGGTGGTGCTCTTGTGGAAGAGTGGGTTGAGTTGGCAAATGGGTGTATATGTTGCACTGTGAAGCACAGCTTGGTGCAAGCACTAGAGCAACTTGTGCAGAGAAAAGAAAGGTTTGAGGCTTATAATGGATTTTTGGGTTTTTGTTTGAAAGTGTTTATTATGGTGATGATGATGATATGCGGATTGTTTGGTTGTAGACTTGATCATATATTGTTGGAGACTACTGGGTTGGCTAACCCTGCTCCACTTGCTTCGGTTCTGTGGTTGGATGATCAGTTGGAATCGACTGTCAAGCTCGATTCGATTATCACTGTGAGTACTGAGATTTTGAATTGATGTTGGAATTCAATGTGCTACTTGTTTATCTAATTGATGCTTGGTGTTTGATAGTATGTTGCTATTCAAGTTTGTTATGGCCTTTTGGGATGCATCATGAAATTGAAGTTGTAACAATTGGTTATTAGTTTGGAGCTATATATTCACAGTACCATTTGAATTTAAGAACCTGTCTTGCTAAATGCTTACTTGGCAGTATCAAGTGTTAGTACCCATGATACGTTAGTTATGTACTGTTGGTTTCTACTGTTTCATGTATTGCATAAGAACTGAGCTAGTATTTCTGTCTTTTCTTTAGAGTGGTTCGATTTTTTTCTTTAATTTGTTACTAAGTTACCCCAATGTATTTACAGGTTGTGGATGCCAAGAACCTCCGTTTTCAGCTGAGCGAGAATAAAAGTTCATCCTCATTTCCTGAAGCATATCTGCAGATTGCATTTGCGGTATTGTCACGTTATTTTACTCATGACTTACTTATAATGAAAATTAAAGTAGTTTTACCTTTATCATTTTATCTGCATTGGTGTGTATATGTCCTGTCCATTTTGCCTATTAACCATGCTGTACTGTTGAGCTCTTGTACTTCATATCTTATGAGTTTGGCTGTTTGTTGTAGGATGTTGTAATACTTAACAAGGTTGATTTGGTTTCTCCAGAGGGTTCTAAAGATTATCTGGAGGAACTCGAGAAGGAGATACATAGTATTAATTCGCTTGCTTGTATCATCCATTCTGTTCGTTGTCAAGTCGACTTGTCTAAGATATTGGACTGTCGGGCCTATGATGCTATGGTTAGTGAGGCATATCTCTCTCTCTGTTTATTATTGGTTTAGTTCATGCTGAGATCTAATTTAATAACAATAGTCAACTTTTTCCTTTTCAGCATGCTGTTCATTTAGAATCATTATTGGAAGAAAGTCGTACTTTATCTACACTGGATCTCCATGATAGTGGTGTGCGAACCTTATGCATTAGTGAGCAACAGAAGATTGATCTTGAAAAGGTAAACAGTTATAATATGAATTGTATGAAATAAATTTCTATTAACTAGTTGGTCCTGTATTAACAACTTTTCAGAAAGGTTACCATTCATCACATCTAGAAGTGTAGACATCATTGCTAGTTGAATATGCATTTACCTGAAAAAGTGTATTTCATAAGTTATTGAGATCAGTTGTGCATAAAGTAAGGCTACACTAGGCAGACAGAACCAACAGTATCACATATGGATTTCAGCGGCTAAAACTGTAAAAGTGGATGGCATATCTAAGAAATGCGTCACTTACCTTATACATACGAGACGCAAATGCACATTACAAAAGCTGTCTATAATGTCTCATTGCTGTAGCTTTTTGATAATCCTATATGTCAGCCTATTATGTCTGATGATCTTGTTTCTCAAGGTCCGCTTATGGCTCGAGGAGATTCTTTGGGAAAAGAAATATGGCATGGATGTGTATCGCTGCAAAGGGGTTTTGAGTGTTCATAGTTCAAACCAATTACATACTTTGCAGGTATTGTTTAATGTTATAACTTATGCTGCAATATTCTAGGGGTAGAGCACTTAATGCTCTAGTTGGGTGCCTCCAAAGTTTTTGACTGATCAAGAGTGATGATAGTCCATAGAAAACATAATTACTTGCCTTTGAATGACTTTGAAGAAGCATGTTAAGAGGTTGAATCATTATGGCATGATAAGACCAATCAATAGCAAGGTGCCCAAATCTCTTGACCTGAGTTTTGATAACAGTTATGCCACGAGGGACACATCTAGGCTATATGCTGTCTCTAATTATCGACACCTTAGACACTAATTCTATTTGTTTAGTCTTTTTTTGGAAGATCATTCACTTAAACCTGTGCCTGTTTTTTCATCAATGTTTGGCAGGCAGTGAGGGAAATATATGAGATTGTGCCAACTCGTGATTGGCGAAAGGAAGAAAATCAGATGAACAAGATAGTGTTTATAGGTAAAAGAGCTCTGCTCTCCGCTCACGCTAAGTTTCCACAAACAGCTTCATTTTAGTTTATTGATATGTTCCTTTGCTTTTTGACCTGCAGGGCATGATCTAAATGAGAATATTCTTACTGAGTCGTTTAGAGCATGCATAGTTTGTTGATTTTCAATTCACAATTGCAAATTGATACTTTCTGCTTGAGGTTACAAATAAACTATCAATGGTGACTTGGTTGAATGGAGGCTGTGTTGATTCCAAATTTTGACTGCAGTGCAAAATCAAGTATTTCAATTGAAACTTGGTCCGCTCAATCCATATGTATGTGTATGGTGATGAAAGTATATAGTATATGGAGGACTCATTTATTTTTCTGTCTATCGAAAAAGACTAAGCAACTTGCTTTACATCAAGACTCAGAAACTTAAAACCAGGACTAACTGTGCCAAAATTGGTCCTAATATAAAGCCAGCATGCACTAATTCTGCCATATCAATTTGATTTTGCATCTTCTCCATGGCTAAGCAGTTCTGGCGGAAGTTTATATGCAGGACTAGCCTCTTTGCTTACAATTTTGCATACCACAAATCTCTCAATCTGTAACAAAGAAAATAGGTTCTTACCAACCAAACAAATTAGACATTCACAGTTGAAAATATACGCAGTTTGTTGCGCTAACCTTTGCCCTTATGCTGTCATTAAGCACATCAACAGGAACTATGCTGGGATTAACTCTGTACTCATGCATGACAAAGGAACTTATGCTCCCTTTCGGTGCTGGAACATGTCCTTTATTGAATAACATAGAGGTTTTAAACCCAACAACTACTTTGTCGTCTCCATATATAACCTGTTTTCCCTCACTAGTTACCTTCCAGTAACCACCCTTTGTGGTTCTCTTGGTGACCTTCCCTTCGCTACTGTAAATTTGTTCAACATTGGTGAAATAATAGGCTTCGTTGCACTTGGTACCATGTCTGTAATCATCTGCGATTCAAATAGGTATCAAATTACTAGGCAGTGACCAAAAAAGAACAATCTGGCCGGCCACATTAAAAAGTTCATAGCTACGAGTATTAAATTGAACAGTTTTGTTTCAAACGAAAAGATCAGTTACTTCAAAAATCAGTACGATACAGACAGTTGCTTGAAAATCATTTACCTAGAGGCAGCTGATCCGGATCATTCTCATATAAATCGATCTCTTTGATAACATCAGTTATGGGTAGTGTTCGACCTAGAATTTTGTTAACCAAGTAAAACAGAACTAACTCATCATCGTCCGGAGAAAACCTATAGCCTGTAGGTAACTTCAGCTCGTTTTCTTTCTTCCCAACATCAACTTTTGAACACTTCAACAGATCGAAGTCTCCTTTCTTCTTGGAAGCCGAGGGAGAGAATGCCATGAACACAATGATGAAAACCCAACTCAACATTTGGCCACGTAAAGACTTTTAAATGAGTTTATGAGATAAAGTGTACGTTAATTTCTTCCTTTGTGACCGACTTTGTGGAGAGTCTGATGATGTTGCAGGCCTGCATATATAGAAATAGAAGAGGCAAAGAAAAGAGAGTCATACAACGCTTCTTCATGCACCTTCGTTAGAGTCACCTTCTAGGTATGTAATTACATATCTATATATATATAAATGAACCCAAAATTAATGGGAGAACGAAGGCTTTGTACGATTAGCAGGAACAATTAAGTTATATTCTACAACTTCTTATGGTTCTGGATTATATATATCAGAGCCTTGCGGATCCAGGCTTCTATTACAGACTAATTAGATTCAAACATTACCTTTGTACACCGACCTGTATATACACGACCAGTTACTCAGATCCATAAACTATATGTATCAGATCCAATTAAGTTCAAATCTAAGAGACAGAGAGGAGGAAGACAAAACACGATGATCGTGGAATGAAGAAACTCACCGGGGGCTGAGACGTATGGCGGTTGAAACTGATCTTGTGTATGTCTAGGTTGTTCTTTTGAGCAAACAAGAATCGACCGCAATATCTTGCATTAATTGTGTCCCGTCTTGATGCTCAAGTAAAAGGAGCGGGGGCAAACTGAAACGGCACGTTCCAAAATTTGAGCTATTTGGGTGGAGGAGGAGAACAAATTTGGGTTCGGGTATGGTTTTCAGTTTTCTGATTCTCGATAGAGTTTTTATCGAGTTATTTCGTGTTGAGTCATTTTTATAATTATTATCATAAATAATAAGTTTTTGGCTACAATTATTATCATAATAAGTTGATACTGATATTTCTCAAATGTATTTCACTTTATATTAAAATAACTCCTAGTTTGTTTGTTTGTTTTTTCCTCCTTCTCTAGGGCTCTAGGCTCTAGCCATATTCCCCCACCCTCCACTACTCCCTCGTTACTTGGACTGATCCCAAAGACGTACTTTCTCGTCACTCTCTTGTTGTAAGGTTTTGATATCAGCTCATTACTCTACTTTATTTGTATTTTGAATGAGCAATAAAATAGAATTGTTGTTGTCAAGGTTGCTCGATCAAATGACATAATGAAGTTCCTCATCTTTAATATTGTGCTGAACAAGTTATGTATGTTCTTGTTTATATTTCATGCGTCACACACTAAGAACACTGAATATAAAATGAGTTAATATATCGTATGTTTTTATTTATATTTAATGTGTCATACATTAAAAACACTATATATAAAATGAGTTAGTATATCGAACACGTCAAAATTATTTGCACAAATTAGACTGAAAAAAAAAAAACTCGATTTTAATCTTTTCCAATAAAAAAATCTCTTGTTTTGAAATTCCAACATCCTGAAAAACTTGGTGAAGTCTCTCTTCTTTATATTTTACTTCTTTTTCTGTTTCTCATTTTTTACAACTATAACAAAGAACTTTCATTTATTCTTAAAGAAAAAGAAAGAAAGAGCTTTCACGAATTGCCAATAAGGGATTTCTCTTTAAAGGCCCGACGTCGTTTCAAGTAGCCTGAAACCCTTTTCCCTCTTTCTCCTTCAGCAAAACCTCTCAGTCTCCCCAATTTCAAAGCAAAGTATCAATCTTGGGATCTTGGAGCTTCTCCCAGTTTCAGCTAAAACCACCCAAAACAGGTTCGTCTCAGGCTTCGCCTGCTTCATTATCTTCAATTTCACTACTTATGCATTCAAATTTCATTAACCAATTTCTGATTCTGAGTTTGATTCTGTTAATTTAATCGTTCTCTAGTTTCTCGGAGTTCCTATATGATTGCTCTAATCACTAATTAGGGTTCTCAAATCAGTAATATTGAAGATTCTCAGTTGAAAAAATCCATCTTTTGTGAGATTGCAGAATGAAAGCCTCTACATTTGGTTTTCACTACAAATGTTAATCTTTTTGATTTGATTATGATTGACACCTATTCAGATTTGATTTGTAGTTTTGATATTTAGACTAGGAATTTGATTGGGGATTTAATATAACAAGTTCATATACACCCTTATAGTCACTAAAAACTGTGTCTTTATGCTGATGGGTTACACTGTCTAATGTCTATGTATACTAGCAGCTACTGTAGTATCACTACTGAATCAGAAGAAGTTGGCATTGATTTTGGGTTGGACGTTGTCGGACTCATTCTCTTAAAGAAGCCGGTTTTTTCCTTGCGATGGCATTAGTTGTGATTTGTGGGCAACCCTGCAGTGGGAAGTCAATGGCTGCCGTCTGCCTAGCTGAGGCTCTCAAAGAATCCGGGTCGAATCATACAGTTAGGGTTATTGATGAAACTTCCTTTCATCTTGACCGCAATCAGAGCTATGCCAATATGCCTGCGGAGAAGAATTTAAGAGGGGTGCTGAGATCTGAAGTTGATAGATCGGTGTCAAGAGACAGTATCATAATAGTAGATTCTTTGAATAGCATCAAGGGTTATAGGTACGAGCTGTGGTGTTTGGCTCGTGCTGCAGGAATAAGGTATTGTGTGGTATATTGTGATGCTGATGAAACCCATTGTAGAAAATGGAATGAGGAGCGCAGGGAGAAGGGAGAAGATGCTTATGATGATAAGATTTTTGAAGATTTGGTAAGGAGATTTGAGACACCAGATAGAAGAAATCGGTGGGATTCGCCTTTGTTTGAGTTGTGGCCACATAGAGAAGGTATAGTAGGATCTTCTGCTGCCATTCTAGATGCGATTTCGTATCTGACAAAGAAGGTGGACTCAAAGACACGGGATGTTAAAACTTTGCAGCCAACTATTGCAACACAGAGCGCACGGTTTTCCGAGGCAAACTCTCTGTATGAGTTGGACCGAGCTACACAGGAGGTGTCCAGTGCAATTGTGGAAGCACAATCACAGGCACTTGGAGGACCTTTAAATGGAGTTTCTGTTGGTCAGGGGTTACCACCTATCAATATTTCTAGACCAATAGGGCTTCCAGAGCTTCGAAGCTTGCGGCGAACTTTCATAAAATTGACAGGGCAAACGAGTTTAAGTGGGCGACCGCCACCTTCTGATGCAGACAGTGCAAAGAGGATGTTTGTTGATTACTTGAACAGGGAACTGGCAAATGCGTGAGCGAGATAAACAAGGTCAATGTTATAGTCTTTGGCACGTGCCTTAAAGTTTTTGATAGCGGTCTAGGTTGCGCCAGATTCTTGTGCTGATAAAACATGGATGAACCATTCCTGCATTGATGGGGAATTGCCGCTGCGTTTTGCCTAGCATTATACAAATGTCTCGTGCTTATCACTGTACTACCATTCTTACATGTATTTTTTTTTTTTTCTCTCTTAGAATTCTTTGTTGGGTTTTCTTACTTAACAATTTGATGGCATCGTCCTGAATTTTGAATTTATAAACCCTTTGTACATGAACAGATAGATTTTGTTTAGTTCATGTGGTTGCTGATTAAACCTTTAAAAAGCCGGGGATTTAATGCCATCTTCTATTAAAAGAGAGGCATCTTTTCCCCATGGTCAGCACAGGAATCTTGACCACCAATCAAGCCCAGACATAAAGCCTTAAGCTATGGCTATGATTGGCACAGCTCATATTCTATCAGCCCTACTCTGGAGCTGCAGAGTTGGCAAAGTAACTGTTAACTAATAATTTCCTAATCAGGATCATCATTAATCCCCATGTATTAAAGAAAAAGAAATATATGATGGTAAAGTTTCAATCTTGAGGTTCAAGGTAAGCTAGAAGCTACCAGCTGAGACCAACCCAATTCATTGTTTTTAATTTCTGTTAATTCTGGGTTGGTCCAACCACATTATAACAGAGAATGCATGCAATAGAAGAAAGTCTCAACCTTTTGACAATGACATCCTTGAAATGGTACACATTTGGAATTAATTACTGGAGATGGGTTAAGCTAATCACATATAAATGACGGCTAAATCACAGCCGTCAAATTTTTTTTTTTTTTTTTTACACCCGAATCGTGAGGCTAGTTGTTGGCGTACGTCATGGCTTAGACCAAAAGTAATTAAAGTTAAAGACACAATAAATAACAATGATTCCCTTTAATTGAGTTTTTAGTTATTCTATTATTAAAATTTTTAATGATTGTTTTTGTCTAAATCCGCGAGCCTCTGGATCTGATTAACCATTCGACAACAGGGACATATATATATATATATATATATATATATATATATATATATATATATATATATATATATACCTGAGAACACGAACAGAAACACAAAAAACTCACAATAACTAGAATTCCTATAAATTTGGACTCACATTAAAGTTAGAGTCTTTCTCTGTTTTTGAGGGCTTTCAATCTCACTCTTCAACGACCCAGTACCAGGTAAGCATTTCCCAAAACCCTAATCCCCTTATTTTCAGGATGAGTTTGCTGGAATTGAATCCAATTTGGATTTATTGCTTTTTTGTTTGTTTGTGGGGGTGATAGTGATTTTGTTTGCTTTTGGATTGGATCTGAGTTCAAAATTTTTCTTCCCATTTTGAGATCTGGGATTTTGGGTCTCTCACTGGTGTGTGTGTAAAAATGTCAAGTGCTGCATTTGGTGTTGTACTTATCATTCTGTGTTTGGTTGCTGTGGGAAAATGAAGTGGGAAATTTGGAGTCTTGTGATTGGAATCTGCTTTGAATTAGTTGTAGAATTGTTTTTCTGTGCAACCAATCTGGACTTGACTTTTATTTGGGACATTGATTGTCATTGGTTGGACCTTTGGCTTCTGTTGCAGGTTGGACTTGGTTGATCACTTGTAAAAAAGTCTGTTTCTTTGGGAATTTAGCAGTATCGGTGGTGCTCAAGTTTGGAAATTTGGTTATATAATCGAGTTTGGGATCGTGTTTAGTTGTGATCTTATCTGGGTTTGGCTCAGGATGAACTTATGAACAATCACAAAGCGAAGATTCACATATGTTGTTGGGGAAGAAGTGGAGATCACAGTATCAATGCTTGTAGGAATTATCCGGATTCATGGTGATATGTATATAGAAGCTTGTGTGTGATGATAGATGATGGTTTTCGGTCTTCTTGGAGATTTAAGCTGAAGGTTATCTAGTGGGGTTATTTTGGAATTGAGAAGACGGGGTTGCACGATTTTGGACATGAGAAGCTCCTGGTTGAGTAAACTCTCTCTCATTTTTGGCCCTAGACCGCCACTCAACTGGTTACTCTTGTGCCTCTTGAGTGTACTTGCACTAATTGCAGTGTTGGGATCATCATCTTCAAGTACATTTGATTCTTTAACCCCTAGTTCAGTACCAGACATCTACACAAACTATAGGAGGCTAAAAGAGCAAGCGGCAGTTGATTATTTGGAGCTGAGGTCTCTCTCACTGGGGGGTAGTAGAGAAAAAGAGCTTGGCCTTTGTGGCAGAGATAAAGAACACTCTGTGCCTTGTTACAATGTTTCAGCAAATCTTTTAGCCGGGTATAAAGATGGGGAGGAGTTTGATCGGCATTGTGAAGTATCAAGAGACAGAGAACAGTGTCTAGTTCGCCCCCCTAAGGACTATAAGATCCCTCTGAGGTGGCCAGCTGGTAGGGACGTGATATGGAGTGGAAACGTGAAGATAACCAAAGACCAATTTCTGTCATCTGGAAGCATGACCAAAAGGTGCTTCACAGTTAAAGCTGTATAACAGACATTCAAAACATCTATGCAAATTGTGACATTATTTCTCCCTTTTGGTTTGTACTTCTCTGCAAAGTCATTTTTTAACTTCTCACTAAACTATGCAGGTTGATGTTACTAGAAGAAAATCAAATTTCCTTCCACTCTGAGGATGGTTTGATTTTTGATGGTGTCAAGGATTATTCTCGTCAAATTGCCGAGATGCTGGGTTTGAGCAGTGACTCTGAATTTCCTCAAGCTGGTGTAAGATTACAGTCAAATTAATGTAACCATTGGATTTCAAAAGAGCCCACAATTTATTGAACTAATACCAATATTGTTTTCTTATATTCTAAATTAAGTTGTATGTTGGAACTGAAAGGGCATGCAGCTTATGCTTTTACCTAAATGTGATTAATATAAAGCCTGGCCTATCACTACAGGTGCTTATAATATGATACCAGATGCTTTATAAATTTTTTAACTATTTTTATGTTAAACTGCAGGTTCACACAGTACTAGATATTGGTTGTGGTTTTGGTAGCTTTGGCGCTCATTTAGTATCCCTAAAGTTAATGGCTATTTGTATTGCGGCATATGAGGCAACTGGCAGTCAAGTTCAGTTGGCCCTTGAGAGAGGTCTTCCAGCAATGATCGGCAACTTCATCACAAGACAACTTCCATATCCATCTCTGTCATTTGAAATGGTTCATTGTGCTCAATGTGGTATTCTTTGGGACAAAAAAGGTAATGTTAGGGAGTAGTTATGGTTTTTTGCATTTATATGCTTCCTTTTGGATCGAGTATCCTCTCTGAGTCTGACTGTCATTCTCTATCTCCTGCTAATAGCTTAGAGGTTCTTGAATACCATTACTCTCTTGTGTAACCTAAATTAATTCATGCATCAGATGGGATGTTTCTTTTAGAAGTTGACCGGGTACTCAAGCCTGGAGGTTACTTTGTTTTAACCTCACCCACAAGCCAGCCATATGGAAGTTCATCGACTATGAAGGAGGGCATAGCTACAGACTCTTCACCAATGGAAGAATTAACCCAGAAAATCTGTTGGACTCTTTTGGCTCAAAAATATGAAACTTTTATCTGGCAGAAAACTGTGGATTCTAATTGTTATACATCTCGGTAAGGATAGTGACAATATCTATGGTCTTTTGGGAATAATCATTAGTTTCACATTTAAAATTTCAGTACTGTTTAAAGCTTTGGTATTGAGTTGGCTATTGTTAGTGTTGTTGAAGAGCTCCTCGCATTTTTCTCTTCAACTGGAATGCAATCTTGCTAATGCTTTTCTCCTTATTCATTATTTTAGCAAGCAGGGTGCTATTCCACTTTGTCAAGAAGAGCATGAGGTTCAATCATATTATAAGCCCCTAGTATCATGTATAAGTGGGACCATGAGCAAACGCTGGACTCCAATCCGAAATAGGTCTAGTTCCCAGTGGAACTCATCTAAGCTTGAAGTTCATGGAAAGTATTGTTCCATCGTACATTTGTTTTTCTTCACTTCTCTGTCTCTCTTCGCTGGAAGGGGTTGTTTCCGAATGTCTTAGTATCATTATGTTTGTTGGATCTGCTAAGACCATTCAATTCTGTTCCCACTTCATGGTTATCTGCCAGCATATTGATACCCTTTTTTTTTTTGCAGAAGTTCAGCCTGATGATTTCTTTGAAGACTTACAGGTTTGGAGATCAGCTCTAAAGAACTATTGGTCTTTGCTTACCCCCTTGATTTTCTCTGACCACCCCAAGAGACCAGGCGATGAAGACCCTTTACCTCCCTTCAACATGATACGCAATGTGCTCGACATGAGTGCTCATTATGGGGGTTTAAATGCTGCTTTTCTGGAGGAAAAGAAATCAGTCTGGGTGATGAATGTTGTGCCTGTTAATGCTCCCTATACACTTCCTCTCATACTAGATCAAGGTTTTGCTGGTGTTTTGCATGACTGGTAAGTTATTTGTTTCAGGTCTTTTGGAGAGCCGGCTAATTTGAAATTAGGAGCTTCTTTCAGGCTAAATTGATCTAGTTGTTTGTTTGTTTATCCATACTGTTCGAAAATCCACATTCAAATAAAAAGAACACTTGGAACTGAGGTTGACAAACTTGAATGTAAAAGTATATATATATATATAATTTTTTTTTCTGCTCTAGATATCCTACTTTGTTCCACTTCCTATCCAGTATTTATTTGCTCCAAGTTTCTTGAGGTAGTGATCTATCTATTGGTACAGGTGCGAACCGTTCCCTACATATCCTCGAACATATGATCTGCTGCATGCAAATGGGCTGCTCTCACACCTGTCTTCAGAGAGGTGCAGCATGATGGACTTATTCTTGGAGATGGACCGGATTCTGCGCCCTGAGGTAGTTTTTTTTATTTTTTTTGCTTCTTCCTTTTACAGTTATACTGCAAGATTATTTCGTAGACGGAGAAGTCAGTTATCTCCCTTTCCATTTTTAATGAGATTTATTTATGTATGTTGGATACTGTTGCAAATCCCTTTATTATTCCCTCATTATTGTTTGCCATCTTGGCATGTGATCTCCCTCTAGGCCTCAAAAAATTGATTTTGTGATATACTCTCATGTAAAAGTTTGTAACTTTCTTATGTTATGTGATGAAATTGACCGTTTTGAGACATGGATTATGACCGGTTGCAGGGCTGGGTTGTTCTCTGTGATAAAGTGGGAGCTATAGAGATGGCACGCATGTTTGCTACCCAAGTACGTTGGGAAGCAAGGGTGATTGACCCTCAGAATGGCAGTGACCAGAGACTACTTGTATGCCAAAAACCATTTGTGAAAAAATGATTGTTTTACTTCAGGAGGTCTCATCATTGCGGAAATGTACATTTTTCTTTTGGCTGTGGTAATTTCTCTCATCTTTCAAAAATTCATTTTCAGATAACGAAATGCAGTGCAATGGCCTGATTTAGTATTATGAAGTTGTCAGTCCTAAGATATAGGAGGTTTAGAACACTAGAAGGTATCTTTCATCCAGTCTCAACTTGTTAGGAGTAATATGGGGTCTGGTTAATCTATTTTCCTATCCTTGGTGAGTGTCAAATGAATGAATAGGTGTGATCTCTCCTTTGCTTCTCTAGACACTCACATTTTCGTCCAGTCCCAACCCCATCCCTGTTCACCCAAACAAAGAACCAGAGGGCAATGGTCTGTCTTTGCATT